>NW_028157097.1:52500-68792 GCF_964263955.1 Coregonus lavaretus | reverse complement strand
CCACAAAATCCCCCAAACATTGGGAAGTATATTTAGAACGCAGGCTAATCCCTCAAAAGTGGATTCGATGACTATTATGGGATGTCTGAGCTCCTGCCACTGTCTGGCTGCTGATTCTGCCCCGTTGCTCCCGGCAACACGGCCCTGGCTAGATACCATAATTTCACAATACGCCACATCCCAAATACATATTCAAATCATGTCAACTGCTTATTCAGATTACCAGGCGTAGATTACTGACAGGCATGGCGAATACAGAGCAGGTCTATCAGACCACACTTCAATCTATTGAGGGAGGGGACATAGAACAGGCCTAGCAGACCACACTACAATCTATTGAGGGAGGGGCTATAGAACAGGCCTAGCAGACCACACTACAATCTATTGAGGGAGGGGCTATAGAACAGGCCTAGCAGACCACACTACAATCTATTGAGGGAGGGGACATAGAACAGGCCTAGCAGACCACACCAGCATGTGTGTGTGTGTGTGTGTGTGTGTGTGTGTGTGTGTGTGTGTGTGTGTGTGTACTAAGAAGGATAATGGGATGGTTGTTTATGTGAATGTCTTTGTGTGGCGCTTGTCACTCTCTTCATAGATTGGCAAGCGCTTTACTTGTAAACTCCGCAAAATAATGGTGTTAAATCCTGTAAAGGGCCGTAAAGAAACTCTAGTGTCAGGCCTAAATAAAAGCACATTCCATAAGAAATAAACATTCCTTTCATAATATTTAGAGAAGAAAAAAAGCTCAGACAATGAAGAGGTAGAAACCCACCCTTACATCCCACAGTGAGTCATGTTTTGTTGTGTTGAGTCTCTGAGTTAACGACAGGCGTTAAAAGAGCTGCCGACGGGAGCAGGAGGGCGTCTCGTGACGAGGCCATCAACACCATGTTCAGACAGTGGCGAAGCGTGATAGCATTGCCCAATTCTGCTAGGCCATTAGAGAGACATTGGTCAGTCAAGCTTGCACAGCTCTGATAAAAACCCCTCCATCTAACGCCTGCGCCATTATACACTCCAATAAAAAATGTCTGAGCACCGCAGAGAGAGAGAGAGAGAGAGAGAGAGAGAGAGAGAGAGAGGGAGAGAGAGGGAGTCGGGGGGAGAGAGAGAGAGGCGGGGGGAGAGAGAGAGAGGCGGGGGGAGAGAGAGACAGATAGAGAGAGAGAGACAGAGACAGAGACAGAGAGAGAGAGAGAGAGAGAGAGAGAGAGAGAGAGAGAGAGAGAGAGGAAATAAATAAAGGTGCAGTCAGTAATTATTCTTCAGGAAAATGATCTATCCTCTTTTACGGGCCAGAACACTAATGGCAAAGTCTACAAAACGACAGTAAACGCCTCACCTTGTTTATGGGCTGTAGAGGCCTTCTGCCTCAGTGCCTCACAATAGGCCTTTTACTAGCTGTCACTAGGATAACTCCCTCAGGCTACACACACATTATTATTATTATTATTACACAAACGCACCAATACACGCACACACGGACCAACACACACGGACCAACACACGCACCAATGCACACACACACGGACCAACACACACACACACACACACACACACACACACACACACAATCAAACACAATGCGGAAGACCACGGTCTCTCAACTCAAAGCTATCAACATTACATTCAAGCATGATAATAACGTTATATATCAAACATGATATCACTGTTTATTAATCCAGAAGTTGTTCCCATTAGAGTTGCAGCACCAAGGTCACATTTACCCTGGGGCCTTAGTGACTGTATTGATTTCAGAAGGCATAAACAGTTGAATAAATGAGGCATAAAACCCCCTTATATCTGGTAAAGGAGTATTTCATCCACAGCTGTAGAATAAAAAACATAATCTACCACAGCATATAAACATAGAAATTAAAATAGTAGGTAGTCATAGCGCTGACGTCATCCACGTGTTCCTATTGAAAGCTCCCGATTGGCGCATGAAGCCGGAAGTATTTGAATTTGAAGCGCGCCATATTGCTGAATGGCACACAAAAAAAAAAAAAAAAAAAAATGTGTTTGCTAAGGATCATGGTGAAAGTTGTCGTAACTAGCAAAGTGTCATGGTCGGTGGTGTCCTGCCTGAGAGTCTCAACCGGGAGCCTCCTCGTTCACCTAATCGTCTGATTACAGTGTCGTGTTACCACCAGCCTGGGACAGATCATCTGATTACAGTGTCGTGTTACCACCAGCCTGGGACAGATCATCTGATTACAGTGTCGTGTTACCACCAGCCTGGGACAGATCATCTGATTACAGTGTCGTGTTACCACCAGCCTGGGACAGATCATCTGATTACAGTGTCGTGTTACCACCAGCCTGGGACAGATCATGTGATTACAGTGTCGTGTTACCACCAGCCTGGGACAGATCATCTGATTACAGTGTCGTGTTACCACCAGCCTGCCGTGGAAGACCAAAGTAAACTTCAATTCACTTCAATGACTGATGATGGAGGCTGGCAATATTCACAGTCATCAGCATTAGTGCCACAAGAAATACCACTCCATGTCATCGACCATATCCACCTGGAATCATTTATCTTGTGGCAATGATTTGTTTTAGCCAATGAGATGCTGATTCTGTATAGTACATTTTACACATTATTTTGGAAATTCATTCTAAGAAGAATCATGATGTATTACTGTGGGTCTTCTATATATTTCAGCACATTCATCAAGTCACATCCTCAGTTATTATTCTGTGCTTACCACTGGTAACACATCTAAGCAGCTACAGGCCATTGGAGGATTCCTACATCACCGTGTGTTTGAATTACTTACATTTTATTGGCCCAAATTAATAGGAGTAGCTAAATCAATTTTTAATTTGATTTAATAGGTGTATAAATTAATACCAAAATCTAATGAAACTAATATTGTAAATCAATTTGAGATTTAATTGAATTTCCTAGGTACTCCCAGGTGGGAGGGAACCCAACCTGGTTGGAACGACATTGTTGATATTCTGTGTAATGAACCAAAGCTTTAATCACAGATTTCTGGGTCAAATCCAAATATATATATATATATATATTTTTTTTAAACACACCGGAATACTACATTCAAGGTAAGTGCTAGAGTAGAGGGCATATGACTTGAGAATCAAGTACTGCGGTGCAATTTCGGCCTATGTCCTTTGTGACATGGATTGAATACGTGCGCCTGTAACTGCATGCTTATCAGTTCTAAGGCCCTATCCTGTGACATCAGAAGAAGAACAGAAGACTTTAACAGATGATTGAGATGATAAACATAAACATAAACAAGATGGTGTTACAAGAGAACTTGGGGGGGGGGGGGGGACTCCCACTGGCGCTTTGAGTCCTATTTCCAGTTTAGAAACATCTCCAGTGTTGTGGTCACGTTGAGGACTCCTCGGCTGAGGACAACATTTAAGGGGTTTAAATCTGGCTTTGGATTGGACGTTGGCCAACAGCAATGGGATCTCCTGCCAAGCCTTAACGTAAGCTAGTGCTTTTTAACATGTCACATCATTGTGATTAGGCCTACAATAAAATATCAACCAGAGCTTCTGCTAAAAAACAACATGACTACAATCTGCCCCCCCCCCCCAACAAACACCACAGCCAGACTCTTTCAGGTTTTGTTCATGTGGGACTGCTGTTGATTCCTAGCTCAAGGCTTCGCGGCTCATTTGGTCAAATGCCTCTGTAATGATGTACAGTGCAGACCGCGAGACTGGGTCAAGGGGTGTTCATAATACGTATTTGTGAAGAGCGTTTATACATCATAGTTAATGGGAACAGAAGGGACGAGGGTTATATCTCAAAGTGTGACCATAAAATGAGGAAGAATTGCCTCTTTATTTTGGGGGAGAATGTCAGTGTGGGGTACAGTTTCATTTTAATAGTTGACAATTTGCAGACGACTGTGACTGATGACGCTCTGAGCTGAACTGGCCCAATCTCGCCCTACCCTCTGCCTCTCTGCCTCTCTGTTCAACAACAGGCTCCCCAGAGCAGCAGCAGACACAGCCTGTAACTGTCCTCGTCCCCAGGTCGTGTCGTGAGAAGGGCCACGTGGCCGTCATGCTCTTGTGGTTTTGGAAGGAAAAGTTCATGAAGCATTTGCCTTCTGGCGACATGTTAATCTGACCTTTGCTTAAAAAGCAGTAGCTGGCTAAGGTAAAAAAATTAAAAAATAAACATCCCTCCTTCAGCGCTCTGTAACCAACCTGCATGCAACGCTGCTCCATCCCTCCTTCAGCGCTATGTAACCAACCTGCATGCAACGCTGCTCCATCCCTCCTTCAGCGCTATATAAACAACCTGCATGCAACGCTGCTCCATCCCTCCTTCAGCGCTCTGTAAACAACCTGCATGCAACGCTGCTCCATCCCTCCTTCAGCGCTCTGTAACCAACCTGCATGCAACGCTGCTCCATCTCTCCTTCAGCGCTCTGTAAACAACCTGCATGCAACGCTGCTCCATCCCTCCCCTCCCTCCCCTCCGGTACAGAGGTTAAATAAATACACCTGACGCTATCACTGATCTGGAAAGAATAAATGAACGAAGGAGTGGGAGAGCTTTAGAGAAGAAGAACATCACCACGAGAGCTAACTGGACTGTCCAGCGTAGTGGATGGATGTTGTGGAATGAGATCTCCACAGTCTGATCGTGTAGATAAGAACAGGAGAGAGAGAGAGAGAGAGAGAGAAGAGAGAACGGAGGACTCCTCCACTTTAATCCATCACTACTGCAGGGCACACAGAGTTCCAGGAGGACAGAGAGAGCCAAAACAACATGTCATGTACTGCAAGGGAGAAGAATGTGGTTGGAACCTTCCGGAAAGGGGGAAGACTAGACCGTTTTTTTTTTAGCTGGAAATCAAAAACCAACCAGCACAACCAAGAGGTTGTCCAGTCATCATCTCAGGGTTCAGCAGCGCCTCACATCTGTGGACATGGTTTATTATTTTATTTAAACTTTTTCTTGGCAAGAAGCGAGGGGCTCTTCTCTCTGTGTCAGATCTGTATGTTAACATACAGCGTGGCTCCCTGTTAACACAGAAACACTCCACCCTGGACAGACAGACAGACAAACAGACAGACAGACGGACACACTCCACCCTGGACAGACAAACAGACAGACAGACAGACAGACAGACAGACAGACAGACAGACAGACAGACAGACAGACAGACACACTCCACCCTGGACAGACAAACAGACAGACACACTCCACCCTAGACAGACAGACAGACAGACAGACAGACAGACACACTCCACCCTGGACAGACAAACAGACAGACACACTCCACCCTAGACAGACAGACAGACAGACAGACACACTCCACCCTAGACAGACAAACAGACAGACAGACATACAGACAGACAGACAGAAACACTCAACCCTAGACAGACATACAGACATTCATTCCTCAGCTCCATCAAAGCTAGCGGCTGTCAGACACACACTTACACAGTGGTCTAAAGGTCAAGACACTGAGGGAGAGGATGGGTTCCATAAGCTGGGCTTGAGGACAGAGAAAGAAGGAGACAGAGAGAGAGAAAGTAGAGAGAGACACAGACACTTACGAGATACTGATAAATGGGAACTGAATGACTGATAGAGAGAGAGAGAAAAGCCTCCGACGTAGTTTCACCCTCTTAACAGAGAGCCCTTCTATCTGACCAGCCAGTAAATGTCACCAGTGATGTCACAGCTACCTCGCTAGAAAATTACAACAGGATTATCCTTCATCTTTCCTTCTGACCGACAAGGAGGGGGAATGTCATCTTTGGACTTTGGCTCCATGTACAAGCGGCCTTGTAGAGATGATTCTAAAACACACAACAAAGACACACAAACACACACACTTCCTTTAATGTAAATCAAACACAGACGGTCGACGTGAAAAACAACAGTCCTGACAGGGAGAGACACTGCCTGCCCTGCAGACAGAGACAAGAGGCCAGCCAGCCAGTCTGGTAACACAATGTCTGACAGTAATGTGGACTGATGGCTTATTTTTGTCAACGACTTCACTGTTTAATTTCAAGTTACAGCACCTGAATTATTTAAAGGCACTTAAAGTCATGTTTGATCCTAGGACGTCAACTGGGTCATTTCAGATGGAATATGAAAGTGACCTTTGTTGACAGGTGTAAACCCAACTGCACTCCACGAAATGGGCCTATTTTACCACAATAACAACAGAATCTGGGCTATATTGACCAGAAAACACAAAGCTTTTTAAAAATGGGGACTCTCCAGTTCTCAGAACTTCTATTTTCCATGAAATCTTTTGTGCAGAGCGACTGACTGTACAGTAGAACACCAGCGCGACTGACTGTACAGTAGAACACCAGCGCGACTGACTGTACAGTAGAACACCAGCGCGACTGACTGACTGTACAGTAGAACACCAGCGCGACTGACTGTGTACAGTAGAACACCAGCGCGACTGACTGTACAGTAGAACACCAGCGCGACTGACTGTGTACAGTAGAACACCAGCGCGACTGACTGTACAGTAGAACACCAGCGCGACTGACTGTACAGTAGAACACCAGCGCGACTGACTGTACAGTAGAACACCAGCGCGACTGACTGTACAGTAGAACACCAGCGCGACTGACTGTACAGTAGAACACCAGCGCGACTGACTGTGTACAGTAGAACACCAGCGCGACTGACTGTACAGTAGAACACCAGCGCGACTGACTGTACAGTAGAACACCAGCGCGACTGACTGTACAGTAGAACACCAGCGCGACTGACTGTGTACAGTAGAACACCAGCGCGACTGACTGTACAGTAGAACACCAGCGCGACTGACTGTACAGTAGAACACCAGCGCGACTGACTGTACAGTAGAACACCGGAGCGACTGATTGTACAGTAGAACACCAGAGCGACTGACTGACTGTCCAGTAGAACACCGGCGCGACTGACTGTACAGTAGAACACCAGCGCGACTGACTGTACAGTAGAACACCAGCGCGACTGACTGACTGTACAGTAGAACACCAGCGCGACTGACTGACTGTACAGTAGAACACCAGCGCGACTGACTGTGTACAGTAGAACACCAGCGCGACTGACTGTACAGTAGAACACCAGCGCGACTGACTGTACAGTAGAACACCTTGCGCGACTGACTGTACAGTAGAACACCAGCGCGACTGACTGTGTACAGTAGAACACCAGCGCGACTGACTGTACAGTAGAACACCAGCGCGACTGACTGTGTACAGTAGAACACCGGCGCGACTGACTGTACAGTAGAACAGCAGCGCGACTGACTGTACAGTAGAACAGCATGTGAGCTAGCTGTGCTGTGTTCTGCTGTGTGGTGTGTGTTGTCCTCAAAACGCGGCGGTCACAGCAGGAGGGTGCTGTTAGTGTGGGAGAGCAGACACCACACAGGGCTGAGCCACAGCGGTATTAGCCCAGTGATCCTGTAAAGAGCACCCTGCTTAGGGACCACTTCACTGGAACAACACGTGTGATGTGTATATGGCCAGACAGGTCATCTGGAGTTACGACGGCTACATGCCTTGACTGGCTGTCAGTCTGATGATGATGGACATCGTTTTCATGATCACAGCTTTTGTGACTGGGCGGGACTGGCTGACCCCGATCACAACACACTGACAGGGCCGGACTAGTCCCCTGACTGACCGATAGGATTTCTTAACTAAGATGTGTGTCAGTCTGATGATGATGATCGCTCACAACACTCTCACTGGACGGGAATGGCTAAACAGCTGGCCAACGGCATGTGGGATAGGAGTAGCCAGCTAACCAATGGCAAGAGGGATGGGGAGGAGTTGCCAGGGTGACTGAGGTGCCAGGTAAAACTGAGATGTCCATCAGATTATGATCATGATGTGATGATATTCTAGGATTTTAGGACAAATCTGAGTAAATCTGATTGTGCTTTTGGTGGCAGTTTGTAATTAAGTTAAAGTGCATGAATACATTGTCATTTTTTACGGTTCTGGGAGCATAATTCTATTGTCAACAGGCAGTGTGAAAGCGGATATCTTCAATAACTGATGCAATATGGGGGTTATTCACAAATCTCCAAAATCCCAATAAAATGAAATGGAAGAGATTTTTTTAAATCCCACCAAATCCACCCCAGAAAAACAAGTTAATCAGCTTGACTTGGCGCCCCTCCAGTGATTGACCATGACACAGTTAGATACTGGGCTAAGGACCCCGCTGCCATCTGGGGGGGCCACAGTCACTGCTCTGGGGGGAAAAGATTAGACTACCCCCTCAGGGTTGCTGGCTCACTTATTCTAGATACTCACCCCAGCCTGAGGGAACAACAGAACCTGAGAACACACACAGGGGTGGCAAGTTAACGTTTACAGTTGTCTTATTTTGGCCTTGGTGCCTTGTCCTATTTTTACTGGGATACCTGTTTATGAGGCTCAGTAGAAAGTAGGGGTGTAACGGTTCACCAAACCCACGGTTCGGTACGTATTGCGGTTTTGGGGGGTCACGAGTACCGTTACACCCCTAGCAGAAAGTGTGTATGAGAGAGGAGGAGAGAGGAGAGGAGGAGAGAGGAGAGGAGGAGAGGAGGAGAGAGGAGAGAAGGAGAGAGAGGAGAGAAGAGATCGGTTGAGACAGCAGGATCTGTGTACGTGTGTTCTGTCTAGGTCTTGTGTCACAAATCATGCCTCACAGCCAGCAGAGAAAGGTCAAATTTCACAGCCAGAGTCTAAAGCTCAACAACAGGTTGGATACAGGGGTCAAAAGGTCACTGCTGTTCTACGACCACCTCCGCGGCTGAGCCTCAGCCTGAGTGGCAGATCAATTTGCTGGGAGCCACACATCACAGTGTATTACAGCTGCCTGTGTGATGTTACTGGCGGATTAAGACGGCCAGGGCCAGGCCAGGCCTGGCACTGGAAGACGCTTTACCCCAGAAATGATCACCGCTCTGGGCTAGAACATCTGTGAAGGCAGGGTGGCTTAGGAGGGAGTATACAGTCAGTGGGATATTATTATTGTAGGCAGGGGCAGATGTATGCACGTTGAGGCAGAAACTGTACTTATTCTGTTAGTGTTTGTGAAGGAAAAGCTGAATGACAATTGTGTTAGACAACTGTACTGTGTGTTTTAAAGCTATTATCTAAGTTGAAGGGGAATATGAAACGTGGTAATATGAAATGGGGGGGGGGGGGGCCTATATGTATGTCTTACATAATAGATAAGCTTGCCAAGAAAACTCAGTAGAGAGGAGAGAGCTGATCTGAACCAGATGTTCCTTGACAATATAAGCTAAAATGTATTTCTGTCTAAGAGAGTCCAATGCTGGCTGCGTCCAGAAAAGGTCTCCCCTGCGCAGGTCACTATTGAATAAACCCTGGGTGATTGATTAACAGTTCTCTCGACTACAAGAAGTGATTTTTCCACAACAGGGGTACAATCACGGTGGGATAGGGCCTATTAGTTCAACTTATCAGTAGATGACTGTAGACAGGCCTGATACTGGGGACGCCAGAGTTCGGAAGAACACTTAAATGTGTTTTCATAGTTTGAGGAAGATACTGTACCCAAATGGCCCCATTTTCCCTATATAGAGACTGACTGAGGACACAGTGAGTGAGGAGATGATTCCACCTATCATGAGATTCCTCTCCTCTAACTGTAGTCAGAAGTCACCATCCTCCTATCATGAGATTCCTCTCCTCTAACTGTAGTCAGAAGTCACCATCCTCCTATCATGAGATTCCTCTCCTCTAACTGTCACCATCCTCCTATCATGAGATTCCTCTCCTCTAACTGTAGTCAGAAGTCACCATCCTCCTATCATGAGATTCCTCTCCTCTAACTGTAGTCAGAAGTCACCATCCTCCTATCATGAGATTCCTCTCCTCTAACTGTCACCATCCTCCTATCATGTGATTCCTCTCGTCTAACTGTAGTCAGAAGTCACCATCCTCCTATCATGTGATTCCTCTCCTCTAACTGTAGTCAGAAGTCACCATCCTCCTATCATGTGATTCCTCTCCTCTAACTGTAGTCAGAAGTCACCATCCTCCTATCATGTGATTCCTCTCCTCTAACTGTAGTCAGAAGTCACCATCCTCCTATCATGAGATTCCTCTCCTCTAACTGTAGTCAGAAGTCACCATCCTCCTATCATGAGATTCCTCTCCTCTAACTGTAGTCAGAAGTCACCATCCTCCTATCATGTGATTCCTCTCCTCTAACTGTAGTCAGAAGTCACCATCCTCCTATCATGTGATTCCTCTCCTCTAACTGTAGTCAGAAGTCACCATCCTCCTATCATGAGATCTCCTCTAACTGTAGTCAGAAGTCACCATCCTCCTATCATGTGATTCCTCTCCTCTAACTGTAGTCAGAAGTCACCATCCTCCTATCATGAGATTCCTCTCCTCTAACTGTAGTCAGAAGTCACCATCCTCCTATCATGAGATTCCTCTCCTCTAACTGTAGTCAGAAGTCACCATCCTCCTATCATGAGATTCCTCTCCTCTAACTGTAGTCAGAAGTCACCATCCTCCTATCATGAGATTCCTCTCCTCTAACTGTCACCATCCTCCTATCATGTGATTCCTCTCCTCTAACTGTAGTCAGAAGTCACCATCCTCCTATCATGTGATTCCTCTCCTCTAACTGTAGTCAGAAGTCACCATCCTCCTATCATGAGATTCCTCTCCTCTAACTGTAGTCAGAAGTCACCATCCTCCTATCATGAGATTCCTCTCCTCTAACTGTAGTCAGAAGTCACCATCCTCCTATCATGAGATTCCTCTCCTCTAACTGTCACCATCCTCCTATCATGTGATTCCTCTCCTCTAACTGTAGTCAGAAGTCACCATCCTCCTATCATGTGATTCCTCTCCTCTAACTGTAGTCAGAAGTCACCATCCTCCTATCATGTGATTCCTCTCCTCTAACTGTAGTCAGAAGTCACCATCCTCCTATCATGAGATTCCTCTCCTCTAACTGTAGTCAGAAGTCACCATCCTCCTATCATGAGATTCCCTCTCCTCTAACTGTAGTCAGAAGTCACCATCCTCCTATCATGTGATTCCTCTCCTCTAACTGTAGTCAGAAGTCACCATCCTCCTATCATGTGATTCCTCTCCTCTAACTGTAGTCAGAAGTCACCATCCTCCTATCATGAGATTCCCTCTCCTCTAACTGTAGTCAGAAGTCACCATCCTCCTATCATGTGATACCTCTCTCTGGGTGCTTGTTTACCTGCTGGAAGGCTTGTGCCTCAACATACCAGGACAACAAGAGTGTAAGAACAGAAACTCTTCACACTAACAGCAGAAGTACAACACAGGGGATCATCATGTCTTCAATACAGGGGATCATCATGTCTTCAATACAGGGGATCATCATGTCTTCAATACAGGGGATCATCATGTCTTCAATAAAGGGGATCATCATGTCTACAATACAGGATGTCATCATTTCTTCAACACAGGGGATCATCATGTCTTCAATAAAGGGGATCATCATGTCTTCAATACAGGGGATCATCATGTCTTCAATACAGGGGATCATCATGTCTTCAATAAAGGGGATCATCATGTCTTCAATACAGGGGATCATCATGTCTTCAATACAGGGGATCATCATGTCTTCAATACAAGGGATCATCATGTCTTCAATACAGGGGATCATCATGTCTTCAATAAAGGGGATCATCATGTCTTCAATACAGGATGTCATCATGTCTTCAACACAGGGGATCATCATGTCTTCAATACAGGGGATCATCATGTCTTCAATACAGGAGGTCAACATGTCTTCAATACAGGGGATCATCATGTCTTCAATACAGGATGTCATCATGTCTTCAACACAGGGGATCATCATGTCTTCAATACAGGGGATCATCGTGTCTTCAATACAGGGGATCATCATGTCTACAATACAGGGGGTCATCATGTCTACAATACAGGGGGTCATCATGTCTTCAATACAGGGGCTCATCATGTCTTCAATACAGGGGATCATCATGTCTTCAATACAGGAGGTCAACATGTCTTCAATACAGGGGATCATCATGTCTTCAATACAGGAGGTCATCATGTCTTCAATACAGGAGGTCATCAAGTCTTCAATACAGGATGTCTTCATTTCTACAATACAGGGGATCATCACATCATGTCTACAATACAGGGGGTCATCAAGTATTCAATACAGGGGCTCATCATGTCTACAATACAGAAAACTCAGTAGTTGTCTCCCGAGTGGCGCAGTGGTCTAAGGCACTGCATCGCAGTGCTAGCTGTGCCACTAGAGATGGGGGGCGCACATTTGGCCCAGCGTCGTCCAGGGTAGTGGAGGGAATGGCCAGCAGGGATGTAGCTCAGTTGGTAGAGCATGGCATTTGCAACGCCAGGGTTGTGGGTTTCAATAAAAATGTATGCACTCACTAACTGTAAGTCGCTCTGGATAAGAGCGTCTGCTAAATGACTAAAATGTAAATGTAAAAATGTAAATGTAATACAGGATGTCATCATTTCTACAATACAGGGTGTCATCACATCATGTCTACAATACAGGGGGTCATCATGTCTACAATACAGGGGGTCATCATGTCTACAATACAGGATGTCATCATGTCTACAATACAGGGGGTCATCATGTCTACAATACAGGATGTCATCATGTCTACAATACAGGGGGTCATCATGTCTACAATACAGGATGTCATCATGTCTACAATACAGGGGGTCATCATGTCTACAATACAGGGGGTCATCATGTCTACAATACAGGGGGTCATCAGGTCTACAATACAGGGGGTCATCATGTCTACAATACAGGGGGTCATCAAGTCTTCAATACAGGGGGTCATCAGGTCTACAATACAGGGGGTCATCACATCAGGTAAAATAACAGTAGCGAGGCTATATACGGGGGGTACCGGTACAGAGTCAATGTGCAGGGGCACTGGTTAGTCGAGGTAATTTAGGTAATATGTACATGTAGGTAGAGTTAAAGTGACTATGCATAGATAATAAACAGAGTAGCAGCAGTGTAAAAGAGGGGGTGGGTGGGGGGACAACGCAAATAGTCCGGGTAGACATTTGATTAGCTGTTCAGGAGTCGTATGGTTTGGGGGTAGAAGCTGTTAAGAAGCTTTTTGGACCTAGACTTGGCACTCCGGTACCGCTTGCTGTGTGGTAGCAGAGAGAACAGTCTATGACTAGGGTGGCTGGAGTCTGACAATATTTAGGGCCTTCCTCTGACAAAACCTGGTATAGAGGTCCTGGATGGCAAGAAGCTTGGCCCCAGTGATGTACTGGGCTGTACATCACTGGAGCCATACCAGGCAGTGATGCAACCAGTCAGGATGCTCTCGATGGTGCAGCTGTATAACTTTTGGAAGATCTGAGGACCCATGCCAAATCTTTTCAGTCTCCTCAGGGGGAATAGGCTTTGTCGTGCACTCTTTACGACTGTCTTGGGGTGTTTGGACCATGATAGTTTGTTGGTGATGTGGACACCAAGGAACTTGTAGCTCTCAACCTGCTCCATTACAGCCCCGTCGCTGAGAATGAGGGCGTGCTCGGTCCTCCTTTTCCTGTAGTCCACAATCATCTCCTTTGTCTTGATCACATTGAGGGAGAGGTTGTTATCCTGGCACCACATGGCCAGGTCTCTGACCTCCTCCCTATAGGCTGTCTCATCGTTGTCGGTGATCAGGCCTATCACTGTTGTGTCGTCGGCAAACTTAAATGATGGTGTTGGAGTCGTGCCTGGCCATGCAGTCAAGGGTGAACAGGGAATACAGGAGGGGACTGAGCACGCACCCCTGAGGGGCCCCCATGTTGAGGATCAGCGTGGCAGATGTGTTGTTACCTACCCTTACCACCTGGAGGCGGCCCGTCAGGAAGTCCAGGATCCAGTTGCAGATGGAGGTGTTTAGTCCCAGGGTCCTTAGCTTAGTGATGAGCTTTGAGGGCACTATGGTGTTGATTGCTGAGCTGTATATGAATAGCATTCTCACGTAGGTGTTCCTTTTGTCAGGTGGGAAAGGGCAGTGTGGAGTGCAATAGAGATTGCATCATCTGTGGATCTGTTGGGGCGGTATGCAAATTGGAGTAGGTCTAGGGTGTTGATATGAGCCATGACCAGCCTTTCAAAGCACTTCATGGCTACAGACGTGAGGGCTATGGGTCGGTAGTCATTTAGGCAGGTTACCTTAGTGTTCTTGGGCACATGTTGGTATTACAGACTCAGTCAGGGACAGGTTGAAAATGTCAGTGAAGACACTTGCCAGTTGGTCAGCGCATGCTCGGAGTACAAGTCCTGGTAATCTGTCTGGCCCTGCAGCCTTGTGAATGTTGACCTGCTTAAAAGTATTACTCACATCGGCTATGGAGAGCGTGATCACATAGTCATCCGGAACAGCTGATGCTCTCATGCATGCTTCAGTGTTGCTTGCCTCGAAGCGAGCATAGAAGTAATTTAGCTCGTCTGGAAGGCTTGTGTCACTGGGCAGCTCGTGGCTGTGCTTCCCTTTGTAGTCTGTAATAGTTTGCAGGCCCTGCCACATCCGACGAGCATCGGAGCCGGTGTAGTACGATTCAATCTTAGTCATGTATTGACGCTTTACCTGTTTGATGGTTCGTCGGAGGGCATAGCAGGATTTCTTATAAGTGTCCGGGTTAGAGTCCCTCTCTTTGAAAGCGACAGCTCTACCCTTTAGCTCAGTGCGGATGTTGCCTGTAATCCATGGCTTCTGGTTGGGGTATGTACGTACGGTCACTGTGGGGATGACGTCATCGATGCACTTACTGATGATGCCAGTGACTGATGTGGTGTACTCCTCAATGCCATCGGAAGAATCCCAGAACATATTCCAGTCTGTGCTAGCAAAACAGTCATGTAGCTTAGCATCTGCGTCATCTGACCATTTCTTTATTGACCGAGTCAATGGTGCTTCCTGCTTTAGTTTTTGCTTGTAAGTAGGAATCAGGATGATATAATTATGGTCAGATTTGCCAAATGGAGGGCGAGGGAGAGCCTTTTATGCGTCTCTGTGTGGAGTAAAGGTGGTCTAGAGTTTTTTCCTCTAAGTGCACATTTAACATGCTGGTAAAAATGAGGTAAAACGGATTTAAGTTTCCCTGCACGAAAGTCCCCGGCCACTAGGAGCGCCGCCTCTGAATGAGCGTTTTCCTGTTTACTTATGGCCTTATACAGCTCATTGAGTGCAATCTTAATGGCAGCATCGGTTTGTGGTGGTAAATGGACAGCTACGAAAAATATAGATGAAAACTCTCTTGGTAAATAGTGTGGTCTACAGCTTATCATGAGATACTCTCCCCTCAGGCAAGCAAAACCTCGAGACTTCCTTAAAATTAGATTTCGTGCACCAGCTGTTATTTACAAATATACACAGACCGCCACCCCTTGTCTTACCGGAGTCAGCTGTTCTTTCTTGCCGATGCAGCGTATATCCCGCCAGCTGTATGTTATCCATGTCGTCGTTCAGCCACAACTCGGTGAAACATAAGATATTACCGTTTTTAATGTCCCGTTGGTCGGATATTCGTGATCGTAGCTCGTCTATTTTGTTATCCAATGATTGTACGTTGGCCAATAGGACTGATGGTAGAGGCACATTACCCACTCGCTGCCGGATCCTTACAAGGGACCCCGACCTACGTCCCCGATATCTCCGTCTCTTTCTCCGGCGAATGATGGGGATTTGGGCCTTGTTGGGTGTCTGAAGTAAATCCTTCACGCCGACTCGTTAAAGAAAGAAATCTTCATCCAGTACGAGGTGAGTAATCGCTGTCCTGATATCCAGAAGCTCTTTTCGGTCATAAGAGACGGGGGCTGAAACATTATGCACAAAATAAGTTAAAAATTACGCGAAAAAACACACAATAGCACAATTGGTTAGGGGCCCGTAAAACGGCAGCCATCTCCTCCGGCACCATTAATTACGTCTACAATAAAAGGGGTCATCACATCATGTCTACAATACAGAGGGTCGTCACGTCATGTTTTAGGGTACAAGGAGTCATGCTGTGCACCCAAATAAAATTCCCTATTCAGTTTAGTATAAAACAAAAACAACTCATATCCAGCATATCTAAACACACGATTTAATGTGTTTGGCCTAAACCAAATAATGATATGTCTTACTCTGCCAAATCGTTTTCATCTCGTCTGATATGAACCATATAGCACCATATTCCCAACGGGCCCTGGTAGTGGTCCACTACACAGGGAGTAGGGGGCCATTTGGGATGCATCCTTTGACAAAGTAAGGCCATATACTAAGACCATACTA
>NW_028157097.1:0-47500 GCF_964263955.1 Coregonus lavaretus | reverse complement strand
GGATCCAGTTCTAGCTGCAGAGGGAGGAGGGTGACACATTTTTCTAAACCTACCTACCGCTCACTCACTTATCAAATATTCAACATCACCTGAGAATTCTATTTCATTCTGCCTCCCACCCAACCGACACGGTGTGATGTTGCAGCTCAGCGCTGTCATGAGCTTGTGTGTGCGCATCCCCTGGTTGCTTCCCCCCCCCCCCCCACTGGAAACATCAAAACATCTTCTGAACCCCTCTGGGCTTTTCATTGCATCAATCTCACGCAATCTGTGGTGTGTGTGTGCCTCTTGTGTGCGCCTGTGTGTGTGTGTGTGTGTGTGTGTGAAAAGTGAAATTAACAGTAAACATTACACTCACAAAGGTTCCAAAGGAATAGAGACATTTCAAATGTCATATTATGGCTATATACAGTGTTGTAACGATACAGTGTTGTGACGATACAGTGTTGTAACGACACAGTGCTGTGACGATACAGTGTTGTAACGATACAGTGTAGTAACGATACAGTGTTGTAACGATACAGTGTTGTAACGATGTTTCTCTCTCTCTCCCTCTTCTTTCCACTGTAACTCATGTGTGTCTGCGAATCTGAGTCACTGAATTCCTCCCACCTTAGCAGTGTATTGTGACGTCAGTTAACCTGTGGCAGCAGTTTAAAGATTGGCCTGGGAAATTACCTTGCAGGTAGGTAGGTCATGTAGAGGTATTGGGCAACAGCACCATTCAATGAACAGGTCATTGTAATCAAGGCACGACCATTACTGGAAGTCATGCTGGAACTCAGTCCCAAGTATGTACTGTAATCTGGTTAAATCCTTTATTTAACCAGAGAAATCACATTGAGATTTACATCTCTTTTCCAAGTGAGCCGTGATTTCTTCCATCTGGGAGGTAATTGCTGTCTGAACTCTGTGTTTTGTTGTTGTCAAGGAAATGGGGAAACCCCTTCCCTGTTGCCATGAGGAAGTGGAAGAGGAGGAAAAAGAGTCCCACCTCCTTCCCTTTTAATGTGTCTACCCCCTGGTCTGAGTGATGAGGCTAGTGACTGGTCTGAGTGATGAGGCCAGTCACTGGTCTGAGTGATGAGGCTAGTGACTGGTCTGAGTGATGAGGCCAGTGACTGGTCTGAGTGATGAGGCTAGTGACTGGTCTGAGTGATGAGGCTAGTGACTGGTCTGAGTGATGAGGCTAGTGACTGGTCTGAGTGATGAGGCTAGTGACTGGTCTGAGTGATGAGGCTAGTGACTGGTCTGAGTGATGAGGCTAGTGACTGGTCTGAGTGATGAGGCTAGTGACTGGTCTGAGTGATGAGGCTAGTCACTGGTCTGAGTGATGAGGCTAGTGACTGGTCTGAGTGATGAGGCTAGTGACTGGTCTGAGTGATGAGGCTAGTCACTGGTCTGAGTGATGAGGCTAGTGACTGGTCTGAGTGATGAGGCTAGTGACTGGTCTGAGTGATGAGGCTAGTGACTGGTCTGAGTGATGAGGCTAGTGACTGGTCTGAGTGATGAGGCTAGTGACTGGTCTGAGTGATGAGGCTAGTGACTGGTCTGAGTGATGAGGCTAGTGACTGGTCTGAGTGATGAGGCTAGTGACTGGTCTGAGTGATGAGGCTAGTGACTGGTCTGAGTGATGAGGCTAGTGACTGGTCTGAGTGATGAGGCTAGTGACTGGTCTGAGTGATGAGGCTAGTGACTGGTCTGAGTGATGAGGCTAGTGACTGGTCTGAGTGATGAGGCTAGTGACTGGTCTGAGTGATGAGGCTAGTGACTGGTCTGAGTGATGAGGCTAGTGACTGGTCTGAGTGATGAGGCTAGTGACTGGTCTGAGTGATGAGGCTAGTGACTGGTCTGAGTGATGAGGCTAGTGACAGGTCTGAGTGATGAGGCTAGTGACTGGTCTGAGTGATGAGGCTAGTGACTGGTCTGAGTGATGAGGCTAGTCACTGGTCTGAGTGATGAGGCTAGCCAGTCACTGGTCTGAGTGATGAGGCTAGTGACTGGTCTGAGTGATGAGGCTAGCCAGTCACTGGTCTGAGTGATGAGGCTAGTGACTGGTCTGAGTGATGAGGCTAGCCAGTCACTGGTCTGAGTGATGAGGCTAGTGACTGGTCTGAGTGATGAGGCTAGTGACTGGTCTGAGTGATGAGGCTAGTGACTGGTCTGAGTGATGAGGCTAGTCACTGGTCTGAGTGATGAGGCTAGTGACTGGTCTGAGTGATGAGGCTAGTGACTGGTCTGAGTGATGAGGCTAGTGACTGGTCTGAGTGATGAGGCTAGTGACTGGTCTGAGTGATGAGGCTAGTGACTGGTCTGAGTGATGAGGCTAGTCACTGGTCTGAGTGATGAGGCTAGTGACTGGTCTGAGTGATGAGGCTAGTGACTGGTCTGAGTGATGAGGCTAGTGACTGGTCTGAGTGATGAGGCTAGTGACTGGTCTGAGTGATGAGGCTAGTCACTGGTCTGAGTGATGAGGCTAGTGACTGGTCTGAGTGATGAGGCTAGTGACTGGTCTGAGTGATGAGGCTAGTGACTGGTCTGAGTGATGAGGCTAGTGACTGGTCTGAGTGATGAGGCTAGTCACTGGTCTGAGTGATGAGGCTAGTGACTGGTCTGAGTGATGAGGCTAGTGACTGGTCTGAGTGATGAGGCTAGTCACTGGTCTGAGTGATGAGGCTAGTGACTGGTCTGAGTGATGAGGCTAGTGACTGGTCTGAGTGATGAGGCTAGTGACTGGTCTGAGTGATGAGGCTAGTCACTGGTCTGAGTGATGAGGCTAGTGACTGGTCTGAGTGATGAGGCTAGCCAGTCACTGGTCTGAGTGATGAGGCTAGTGACTGGTCTGAGTGATGAGGCTAGTGACTGGTCTGAGTGATGAGGCTAGTGACTGGTCTGAGTGATGAGGCTAGTCACTGGTCTGAGTGATGAGGCTAGTGACTGGTCTGAGTGATGAGGCTAGTGACTGGTCTGAGTGATGAGGCTAGTCACTGGTCTGAGTGATGAGGCTAGCCAGTCACTGGTCTGAGTGATGAGGCTAGCCAGTCACTGGTCTGAGTGATGAGGCTAGTGACTGGTCTGAGTGATGAGGCTAGTGACTGGTCTGAGTGATGAGGCTAGTGACTGGTCTGAGTGATGAGGCTAGTGACTGGTCTGAGTGATGAGGCTAGCCAGTCACTGGTCTGAGTGATGAGGCTAGTGACTGGTCTGAGTGATGAGGCTAGTGACTGGTCTGAGTGATGAGGCTAGTGACTGGTCTGAGTGATGAGGCTAGTGACTGGTCTGAGTGATGAGGCTAGTGACTGGTCTGAGTGATGAGGCTAGTGACTGGTCTGAGTGATGAGGCTAGTCACTGGTCTGAGTGATGAGGCTAGTGACTGGTCTGAGTGATGAGGCTAGTGACTGGTCTGAGTGATGAGGCTAGTCACTGGTCTGAGTGATGAGGCTAGTGACTGGTCTGAGTGATGAGGCTAGTGACTGGTCTGAGTGATGAGGCTAGTGACTGGTCTGAGTGATGAGGCTAGTGACTGGTCTGAGTGATGAGGCTAGTCACTGGTCTGAGTGATGAGGCTAGTGACTGGTCTGAGTGATGAGGCTAGCCAGTCACTGGTCTGAGTGATGAGGCTAGTGACTGGTCTGAGTGATGAGGCTAGTGACTGGTCTGAGTGATGAGGCTAGTGACTGGTCTGAGTGATGAGGCTAGTCACTGGTCTGAGTGATGAGGCTAGTGACTGGTCTGAGTGATGAGGCTAGTGACTGGTCTGAGTGATGAGGCTAGTGACTGGTCTGAGTGATGAGGCTAGTGACTGGTCTGAGTGATGAGGCTAGTGACTGGTCTGAGTGATGAGGCTAGTGACTGGTCTGAGTGATGAGGCTAGTGACTGGTCTGAGTGATGAGGCTAGTGACTGGTCTGAGTGATGAGGCTAGTGACTGGTCTGAGTGATGAGGCTAGTCACTGGTCTGAGTGATGAGGCTAGTGACTGGTCTGAGTGATGAGGCTAGCCAGTCACTGGTCTGAGTGATGAGGCTAGTGACTGGTCTGAGTGATGAGGCTAGTGACTGGTCTGAGTGATGAGGCTAGTGACTGGTCTGAGTGATGAGGCTAGTCACTGGTCTGAGTGATGAGGCTAGTGACTGGTCTGAGTGATGAGGCTAGTGACTGGTCTGAGTGATGAGGCTAGTGACTGGTCTGAGTGATGAGGCTAGTGACTGGTCTGAGTGATGAGGCTAGTGACTGGTCTGAGTGATGAGGCTAGTGACTGGTCTGAGTGATGAGGCTAGTGACTGGTCTGAGTGATGAGGCTAGTGACTGGTCTGAGTGATGAGGCTAGTGACTGGTCTGAGTGATGAGGCTAGTCACTGGTCTGAGTGATGAGGCTAGTGACTGGTCTGAGTGATGAGGCTAGTCACTGGTCTGAGTGATGAGGCTAGTGACTGGTCTGAGTGATGAGGCTAGTGACTGGTCTGAGTGATGAGGCTAGTGACTGGTCTGAGTGATGAGGCTAGTCACTGGTCTGAGTGATGAGGCTAGTCACTGGTCTGAGTGATGAGGCTAGTGACTGGTCTGAGTGATGAGGCTAGTGACTGGTCTGAGTGATGAGGCTAGTGACTGGTCTGAGTGATGAGGCTAGTGACTGGTCTGAGTGATGAGGCTAGTCACTGGTCTGAGTGATGAGGCTAGTGACTGGTCTGAGTGATGAGGCTAGCCAGTCACTGGTCTGAGTGATGAGGCTAGTGACTGGTCTGAGTGATGAGGCTAGTCACTGGTCTGAGTGATGAGGCTAGCCAGTCACTGGTCTGAGTGATGAGGCTAGCCAGTCACTGGTCTGAGTGATGAGGCTAGTGACTGGTCTGAGTGATGAGGCTAGTCACTGGTCTGAGTGATGAGGCTAGTGACTGGTCTGAGTGATGAGGCTAGTCACTGGTCTGAGTGATGAGGCTAGCCAGTCACTGGTCTGAGTGATGAGGCTAGTGACTGGTCTGAGTGATGAGGCTAGTGACTGGTCTGTGATGAGGCTAGTCACTGGTCTGAGTGATGAGGCTAGTCACTGGTCTGAGTGATGAGGCTAGTGACTGGTCTGAGTGATGAGGCTAGTGACTGGTCTGAGTGATGAGGCTAGTGACTGGTCTGAGTGATGAGGCTAGTCACTGGTCTGAGTGATGAGGCTAGTGACTGGTCTGAGTGATGAGGCTAGTCACTGGTCTGAGTGATGAGGCTAGCCAGTCACTGGTCTGAGTGATGAGGCTAGTCACTGGTCTGAGTGATGAGGCTAGTGACTGGTCTGAGTGATGAGGCTAGTGACTGGTCTGAGTGATGAGGCTAGTGACTGGTCTGAGTGATGAGGCCAGTCACTGGTCTGAGTGATGAGGCTAGTGACTGGTCTGAGTGATGAGGCTAGTGACTGGTCTGAGTGATGAGGCTAGTCACTGGTCTGAGTGATGAGGCTAGTGACTGGTCTGAGTGATGAGGCTAGTGACTGGTCTGAGTGATGAGGCTAGTGACTGGTCTGAGTGATGAGGCTAGTGACTGGTCTGAGTGATGAGGCTAGTGACTGGTCTGAGTGATGAGGCTAGTGACTGGTCTGAGTGATGAGGCTAGTGACTGGTCTGAGTGATGAGGCTAGCCAGTCACTGGTCTGAGTGATGAGGCTAGTGACTGGTCTGAGTGATGAGGCTAGTGACTGGTCTGAGTGATGAGGCTAGTGACTGGTCTGAGTGATGAGGCTAGTCACTGGTCTGAGTGATGAGGCTAGTCACTGGTCTGAGTGATGAGGCTAGTGACTGGTCTGAGTGATGAGGCTAGCCAGTCACTGGTCTGTGATGAGGCTAGTCACTGGTCTGAGTGATGAGGCTAGTGACTGGTCTGAGTGATGAGGCTAGTCACTGGTCTGAGTGATGAGGCTAGTCACTGGTCTGAGTGATGAGGCTAGTCACTGGTCTGAGTGATGAGGCTAGTGACTGGTCTGAGTGATGAGGCTAGTGACTGGTCTGAGTGATGAGGCTAGTGACTGGTCTGAGTGATGAGGCTAGTCACTGGTCTGAGTGATGAGGCTAGTGACTGGTCTGAGGGATGAGGCTAGTGACTGGTCTGAGTGATGAGGCTAGCCAGTCACTGGTCTGAGTGATGAGGCTAGTGACTGGTCTGAGGGATGAGGCTAGTGACTGGTCTGAGTGATGAGGCTAGCCAGTCACTGGTCTGAGTGATGAGGCTAGCCAGTCACTGGTCTGAGTGATGAGGCTCTGTGTGGTGTGTTTTTCCCTTGGTTGAAAACAGCAGCTTACCCTGTATTGATGGAAATTATTTCTATCAGAGGGTTCTTTCTAATCTTGGGCAGATCCAGTCTGGCTCCGCCGAGACGCTTCCCATTGTCCTTCTTCTGACCCAGCAGACGCACCGAGTGACCTTCACATATAACACACAGAAATTACTAGTCAGAACACTGAGTGACCTTCACATTTAACACACAGAAATACTAGTCAGAACACTGAGTGACCTTCACATTTAACACACAGAAATACTAGTCAGAACACTGAGTGACCTTCACATTTAACACACAGAAATACTAGTCAGAACACTGAGTGACCTTCACATTTAACACACAGAAATACTAGTCAGTCAGGATAACACTTCTTCACATCACAACCAGAACATATTACATTATAGGCTATAGGAAGAACACGTGCACACACACAAAGAGAGAGAGAGACACATGCACGCACACACAGGGATGATTTCCATTGATACCCATTGGTACAAGACAAAAGACAGATGATGTCCATTGTTACAAGACAAAAGACTGATGATGTCCATTGGTACAAGACAAAAGACAGATGATATCCATTGTTACAAGACAAAAGACTGATGATGTCCATTGGTACAAGACAAAAGACAGATGATGTCCATTGTTACAAGACAAAAGACTGATGATGTCCATTGGTACAAGACAAAAGACAGATGATATCCATTGTTACAAGACAAAAGACTGATGATGTCCATTGGTACAAGACAAAAGACAGATGATATCCATTGTTACAAGACAAAAGACTGATGATGTCCATTGGTACAAGACAAAAGACAGATGATATCCATTGTTACAAGACAAAAGACTGATGATGTCCATTGGTACAAGACAAAAGACAGATGATATCCATTGTTACAAGACAAAAGACTGATGATGTCCATTGGTACAAGACAAAAGACAGATGATGTCCATTGTTACAAGACAAAAGACTGATGATGTCCATTGGTACAAGACAAAAGACAGATGATATCCATTGTTACAAGACAAAAGACAGATGATGTCCATTGTTACAAGACAAAAGACAGATGATATCCATTGGTACAAGACAAAAGACAGATGATATCCATTGTTACAAGGACACAAGACAGATGATGTCCATTGGTACAAGACAAAAGACAGATGATGTCCATTGGTACAAGACAAAAGACAGATGATGTCCATTGGTACAAGACAAAAGACAGATGATATCCATTGTTACAAGACAAAAGACAGATGATGTCCATTGGTACAAGACAAAAGACAGATGATGTCCATTGGTACAAGACAAAAGACAGATGATACCCATTGTTACAAGACAAAAGACTGATGATGTCCATTGGTACAAGACAAAAGACAGATGATATCCATTGTTACAAGACAAAAGACAGATGATATCCATTGTTACAAGACAAAAGACAGATGATATCCATTGGTACAAGACAAAAGACAGATGATATCCATTGTTACAAGGACACAAGACAGATGATGTCCATTGGTACAAGACAAAAGACAGATGATGTCCATTGGTACAAGACAAAAGACAGATGATGTCCATTGGTACAAGACAAAAGACAGATGATATCCATTGTTACAAGACAAAAGACAGATGATGTCCATTGTTACAAGACAAAAGACAGATGATATCCATTGTTACAAGACAAAAGACTGATGATGTCCATTGTTACAAGGAGTCCATTGTTAAAAGGACACAAGACAGATGATGTCCATTGTTACAAGACAAAAGACAGATGATGTCCATTGTTAAAAGGACACAAGACAGATGATGTCCATTGTTACAAGACAAAAGACAGATGATGTCCATTGTTACAAGACAAAAGACAGATGATGTCCATTGTTACAAGACACAAGACAGATGATGTCCATTGTTACAAGACAAAAGACAGATGATGTCCATTGTTACAAGACAAAAGACTGATGATGTCCATTGTTACAAGGACAAAAGACAGATGATGTCCATTGTTACAAGACAAAAGACTGATGATGTCCATTGTTACAAGGACAAAAGACAGATGATGTCCATTGTTAAAAGGACACAAGACAGATGATGTCCATTTTTAAAAGGACACAAGACAGATGATGTCCATTGTTACAAGACAAAAGACAGATGATGTCCATTGTTACAAGACAAAAGACAGATGATGTCCATTGTTACAAGACAAAAGACAGATGATGTCCATTGTTACAAGACAAAAGACAGATGATGTCCATTGTTACAAGACAAAAGACAGATGATATCCATTGTTACAAGACAAAAGACAGATGATATCCATTGTTACAAGACAAAAGACAGATGATATCCATTGTTACAAGACACAAGACAGATGATATCCATTGTCACAAGACAAAAGACAGATAATGTCCATTGTTACAAGACAAAAGACAGATGATGTCCATTGTTACAAGACAAAAGACAGATAATGTCCATTGTTACAAGACAAAAGACAGATGATGTCCATTGTTACAAGACAAAAGACAGATGATGTCCATTGTTACAAGGACACAAGACAGATGATGTCCATTGTTACAAGACAAAAGACAGATGATGTCCATTGTTACAAGACAAAAGACAGATGATGTCCATTGTTAAAAGGACACAAGACAGATGATGTCCATTGTTAAAAGGACACAAGACAGATGATGTCCATTGTTACAAGACAAAAGACAGATAATGTCCATTGTTACAAGACAAAAGACAGATAATGTCCATTGTTACAAGACAAAAGACAGATGATGTCCATTGTTACAAGACAAAAGACAGATGATGTCCATTGTTACAAGGACAAAAGACAGATGATGTCCATTGTTAAAAGGACAAAAGACAGATGATGTCCATTGTTACAAGACAAAAGACAGATAATGTCCATTGTTACAAGACAAAAGACAGATGATATCCATTGTTACAAGACACAAGACAGATGATGTCCATTGTTACAAGACAAAAGACTGATGATGTCCATTGTTACAAGGAGTCCATTGTTAAAAGGACACAAGACATATGATGTCCATTGTTACAAGACAAAAGACAGATGATGTCCATTGTTAAAAGGACACAAGACAGATGATGTCCATTGTTACAAGACAAAAGACAGATGATGTCCATTGTTACAAGACAAAAGACAGATGATGTCCATTGTTACAAGACACAAGACAGATGATGTCCATTGTTACAACACACAAGACAGATGATGTCCATTGTTACAAGACAAAAGACTGATGATGTCCATTGTTACAAGGACAAAAGACAGATGATGTCCATTGTTACAAGACAAAAGACTGATGATGTCCATTGTTACAAGGACAAAAGACAGATGATGTCCATTGTTAAAAGGACACAAGACAGATGATGTCCATTTTTAAAAGGACACAAGACAGATGATGTCCATTGTTACAAGACAAAAGACAGATGATGTCCATTGTTACAAGACAAAAGACAGATGATGTCCATTGTTACAAGACAAAAGACAGATGATGTCCATTGTTACAAGACAAAAGACAGATGATGTCCATTGTTACAAGACAAAAGACAGATGATATCCATTGTTACAAGACAAAAGACAGATGATATCCATTGTTACAAGACAAAAGACAGATGATATCCATTGTTACAAGACACAAGACAGATGATATCCATTGTCACAAGACAAAAGACAGATAATGTCCATTGTTACAAGACAAAAGACAGATGATGTCCATTGTTACAAGACAAAAGACAGATAATGTCCATTGTTACAAGACAAAAGACAGATGATGTCCATTGTTACAAGACAAAAGACAGATGTCCATTGTTACAAGGACACAAGACAGATGATGTCCATTGTTACAAGACAAAAGACAGATGATGTCCATTGTTACAAGACAAAAGACAGATGATGTCCATTGTTAAAAGGACACAAGACAGATGATGTCCATTGTTACAAGACAAAAGACAGATAATGTCCATTGTTACAAGACAAAAGACAGATGATGTCCATTGTTACAAGACAAAAGACAGATGATGTCCATTGTTACAAGACAAAAGACTGATGATGTCCATTGTTACAAGGACAAAAGACAGATGATGTCCATTGTTAAAAGGACACAAGACAGATGATGTCCATTGTTACAAGACAAAAGACAGATGATGTCCATTGTTACAAGACAAAAGACAGATGATGTCCATTGTTACAAGACAAAAGACAGATGATGTCCATTGTTAAAAGGACACAAGACAGATGATGTCCATTGTTACAAGACAAAAGACAGATAATGTCCATTGTTACAAGACAAAAGACAGATGATGTCCATTGTTACAAGACAAAAGACAGATGATGTCCATTGTTACAAGACACAAGACAGATGATGTCCATTGTTACAAGACAAAAGACTGATGATGTCCATTGTTACAAGGAGTCCATTGTTAAAAGGACACAAGACAGATGATGTCCATTGTTACAAGACAAAAGACAGATGATGTCCATTGTTACAAGACAAAAGACTGATGATGTCCATTGTTACAAGGAGTCCATTGTTAAAAGGACACAAGACAGATGATGTCCATTGTTACAAGACAAAAGACAGATGATGTCCATTGTTAAAAGGACACAAGACAGATGATGTCCATTGTTACAAGACAAAAGACAGATGATGTCCATTGTTACAAGACAAAAGACAGATGATGTCCATTGTTACAAGACACAAGACAGATGATGTCCATTGTTACAAGACAGATGATGTCCATTGTTACAAGACAAAAGACTGATGATGTCCATTGTTACAAGACACAAGACAGATGATGTCCATTGTTACAAGACAGATGATGTCCATTGTTACAAGACAAAAGACTGATGATGTCCATTGTTACAAGGACAAAAGACAGATGATGTCCATTGTTAAAAGGACACAAGACAGATGATGTCCATTTTTAAAAGGACACAAGACAGATGATGTCCATTGTTACAAGACAAAAGACAGATGATGTCCATTGTTACAAGACAAAAGACAGATGATGTCCATTGTTACAAGACAAAAGACAGATGATGTCCATTGTTACAAGACAAAAGACAGATGATGTCCATTGTTACAAGACAAAAGACAGATGATGTCCATTGTTAAAAGGACACAAGACAGATGATGTCCATTGTTAAAAGGACACAAGACAGATGATGTCCATTGTTAAAAGGACACAAGACACGAGACATTGGGTGAGGAGATAACACCACTGGGTGAGATGGAGAGATGAAGGGGTAGAGAGATGGAGAGGAGGTAGCTTAGTGGTTAAGAGCGTTGTGCCAGTAACTGAAAGGTTGCTGGTTCTAATCCCCGAGCCGACTAGGTGAAATATCTGTTGATGTGCCCTTGAGCAAGGCACTTAACCCTAATTGCTCCTGTAAGTCGCTCTGGATACGAGCGTCTGCTAAATGACTCAAATGTAATGTAAAATGAGAGATGAAGGGGTAGAGAGATGGAGAGATGAAGGGGTAGAGAGATGGAGAGATGAAGGGTAGAGAGATGGAGAGATGAAGGGGTAGAGAGATTGAGAGATGAAGGGGTAGAGAGATGGAGAGATGAAGGGGTAGAGAGATGAAGGGGTAGAGAGACGGAGAGATGTAGTTATTTGTCTTGCTGGCCTGCTCATAACAATCTCTCATTCAGACAATATCACGGTAAGAATGACAGAGCTGCTCACAATGACAAATGGAAAGATGCATTTCAATCAATTGTGGCGTTTCTGATTATCTCTCTTTTCAACAGCATGTCAAATCATATGAAAAATGCAATGATCGTTGCAGAGCAGATGAGATGTGTAAATTGATGTGTGAAATGTAAAGGATTCTGTGTAGTGGGAAGAAGGGTCACTGGTATTCTGTATTGTGGGTGTGAATAGAAAAAATAATAAAAAATAAATTATTATTTAAGAAACTTTAAAAAAGCAAACATTTAAACACGTTATGGACATTAGGAGCATGCTTTTCCAAATAAGATAATTATTTATTTCAGCACACCTCTCAATAGCAGCTTATCCTGTCTAAAACACAGCATAAACCCACAAGCTGAAAGTAGTGCTATAAGCTATAATGCTATAAGCTAGCTAATGCTGTATGTATTAGCTAGCAATCCGTGTCTGAAGTGATTTAATGTATTCCTGAACATACAGCGGTCTGGGCTCACAGAGAAGAGGGCAGAGAGCACAAATATTGATCAGAGGACAAAAGGGACAATCTGCAGAGGGAGAGAGAGAGTCTCTGATGCGTGACTCTGCTCCTAATATTCCAGTACACAGGGGACGAAACACTTCCAGGACAGAGAGCATCATGGGAAGGGAAGCAACAGGGGACGATTCATCATTGACCGAATCCCAATTCTCTACCCTTCCTGGTCCCCAAGTGCGCACTTGTTCAATTCCCTTCATTGATTTAAAAGGACATGACTGGGGTAATAAGTATAATGTGGGGAGATGTTTAGGTGCACACTACCTAGAGAATAGGACCACAGGACTCCTCTCGGTGATGAGGTGGGAGACCCGCAGCTCAACATTTAGTCAGGATAACACAAATACATCATTTTACATTACATTTTAGTCATTGAGCAGACGCTCTTATCCAGAGCGACTTACAGTTAGTGAGTGTATACATTTTTCATACTAGATCACTATTCTCTCAGTGCTTGATCAACTATTCACTTAGAGAGAGAGGTAGAGAGAAAGACGGGTAGAGAGAACGAGACATAGAGAAAGAGGTAGAGAGAAAGAGAGAGACGGAGAGAGCGCGAGAGAGGTAGAGAGAAAAGAGAGAGAACGGGGAAGGAAACCCTCTCTAAATTGTTGTGAGTTGAAACACTCCAGGACTACAAGTATACCCAGTGTACACAAATTCAGTTTCGGGCTTCTCGGACTGAGATGTCTTGGGTAACAAATTATTTTAACAGCGAGCGTGTCTAGGGGGCGAGCAGCGGCATGACTGGTTCGTCTCAATAAATGTGTTTACTGGTCCTGACCCTGTGTGGTAATTATTTTACAGAGACTGATAACAACACAGCACCTGACTCCTTTCTCCCTTATCAATATAACAAGACATTAACCAATTTCAGCCACAACAGCCGGTTACAACATAACTCTACACTCTCCTTTGGTAACTATCACTACACCCAGGGGGAGGGAGCGGGGGAGAGTGAGGGAGGGGGGAGAGGGGGGGATAGGGAGGGAGCGGGGGAGAGGGAGGGAGGGGGGAGAGGGAGGGAGCAGGGGAGAGGGAGGGAGCAGGGGAGAGGGAGGGAGCGGGGGAGAGGGAGGGAGCGGGGGAGAGGGAGGGAGGGGGGAGAGGGAGGGAGCGGGGGAGAGGGAGGGAGCGAGGGGGGGAGAGGGAGGGAGCGGGGGAGAGGGAGGAAGGGGGGAAGAGATGGATGAGAAAGGGAGTAAAAGCAAAATGGATGACACAGTGACCCATAGAGATCTCTCATAAGTGGTGAGGTATTTATTTTCTTCCTCGGCATCTGATGTTTATTTTTATTTATTTTTTTAATCAAGCGGCGGCGGAGAGATGACAATGATAACCAGGTGTCTAACGCCCTTCATCGTGTAAAAAGTTCATGTGGCCGAGCCGGCTACCGAGCCTCTCCCAGCCCCACATCACAGGCTAGAATTGAATTACAGAATTGTTCCCCAGTGCCTCCTGCATTCAGAAGAATGCGCCGTGAACTAATAACACCAGCTAAATAATTCATACAACCCATCTACATGCAAATAATTGAGTACAGCGAGGGAATCATCAAATCTCGGGATATAGGTATAACATGTCATTTTATGATTCACTGGTTCAGTGAAAAGTCATGGATGTAAAAACCACTGTGTTTCTCTCTCTCCTTCTCCTATTCCCTTCTGTGAGGGAGATCGACAGAGAGTCGTGTAGAGACACTGGAGAGGGGCTGGGCTTGTCTACTTCCCTCGGGGTGGTTAACAGGGGGGCAGGTGTGCAAAGAGAAAGAACATCAAAGAGTTTCCCAGGTGTAGAAAATGTCATATGAAAGGTACAGACAATAACCTCTCACTGTTGTGTATGCTGCCGTACAGGCTAAAGGGACAGTTCACCAAAATGACATATTGGTTTTCCTTACCATGTACGCAGTATATTGACATGGTATGACAGCAATCCATGCTTTGGTTTAGTTTCTATGGCACTGTTTCCAAATGCTAACATTTTAGCATTTGTGGCACAAGTCCCACTCAAGACATGGGATCAATATTAGCATTTTTCACGCATCATGTAAAAATCTTCCAAAAATATCTAAAAATGTATTGTAAAGCAAGTCACTTATAGAAAAGGAAATAGGGTGTCATTGGGGAGCAGCCATCCTCTATACAACCCAATGAAATACATGTAATCTGGTTCTAGTGGTTATAAGTGGACACATCACCCTGGCCCTCCCCTCCCCTCTAAACTAACTGGTTCTAGTGGTTGATCTCCTCTGCATTTTTGTAGCCATTTGCTACAGCCTGTCAACTATGCCTCTGCCTATCCCTGTTCTCTCCTCTCTGCACAGGCTACACAAACGCACCACACCGCGTGGCTGCTGCCTCTCTAACCTGGTGGTCCCTGCACGCACCACCCACGTGGAGTTCCAGGTCGCAGGCAGCCTCTGGAACTGCCGTTCTGCTGCCAACAAAGCTGACTTCATCCCAGCCTATGCCAACCTCCAGTCCCTCGACTTCCTGGCGCTGACGGAAACATGGATCACCACTGAAAACACTGCTACTCCTACTGCTCTCTCCTCGTCTGACCATGTGTTCTCGCATACCCCGAGAGCATCTGGTCAGAGGGGTGGTGGTACAGGAATCCTCATTTCTCCCAAGTGGACATTCTCAATTTTTCCCCTAACCCATCTGTCTATCTCCTCATTTGAATTCCATGCTGTCACAGTCACTAGCCCATTTAAGCTTAATATCCTTGTCATCTATCGCCCTCCAGGTTCCCTTGGAGAGTTCATCAATGAGCTTGACGCCTTGATAAGTTCCTTCCCTGAGGATGGCTCACCCCTCACAGTTTTGGGGGATTTCAACCTCCCTATGTCCACATTTGACTCATTTCTCTCTGCCTCCTTCTTTCCACTCCTCTCCTCTTTTGACCTCACCCTCTCACCGTCCCCCCCTACTCACAAGGCAGGCAATACGCTTGACCTCATCTTCACTAGATGCTGCTCCTCTACTAATCTCACTGCAACTCCCCTCCATGTCTCCGACCACTACTTTGTTTACTTTTCTCTCTCGCTCTCCTCCCACACTACTCACTCTGCCCCTACACAGATGGTAATGCGCCGCCGCAACCTTCGCTCTCTCTCTCCCACTACTCTCTCCTCTTCCATCCTATCATCTCTTCCCTCTGCTCAATCCTTCTCCCTCCAATCTCCTGATTCTGCCTCCTCAACCCTCCTCTCCTCCCTTTCTGCATCCTTTGACTCTCTGTGTCCCCTATCCTCCCGGCCGGCTCGGTCCTCCCCTCCAGCTCCGTGGCTTGATGACTCATTGCGAGCTCACAGAACAGAGCTCCGGCCAGCGGAGCGGAAATGGAAGAAAACTAAACTCCCTGCCGACCTGGCATCTTTTCACTCCCTCCTCTCTACATTTTCTTCATCTGTTTCTGCTGCTAAAGCCACCTTCTACCACTCTAAATTCCAAGCATCTGCCTCTAACCCTAGGAAGCTCTTTGCCACATTTTCCTCCCTCCTGAATCCCCCCCCCCCCCTCCTCTCTCTCTGTGGATGACTTCGTCAACCACTTTGAAAAGAAGGTTGACGACATCCGATCCTCGTTTGTTAAGTCTAATGACACTGCTGGTCCTGCTCACACTGCCCTACCCTATGCTTTGACTTCTTTCTCCCCTCTCTCTCCAGATAAAATCCTGCGACTTGTGACTGCAGGCCGCCCAACAACCTGCCCGCTTGACCCCATCCCCTCCTCCCTTCTCCAGACCATCTCCGGTGACCTTCTCCCCTACCTCACCTCGCTGATCAACTCATCCTTGACCGCTGGCCATGTCCCTTCCGTCTTCAAGAGAGCGAGAGTTGCTCCCCTTCTCAAAAAACCAACACTCGACCCCACTGATGTCAACAACTACAGACCAGTATCCCTTCTTTCTTTTCTTTCCAAAACTATTGAGCGTGCCGTCTTTAGCCAACTCTCTTGCTATCTCTCTCAGAATGACCTTCTTGATCCAAACCAATCAGGTTTCAGGACTGGTCATTCAACTGAGACTGCTCTTCTCTGTGTCACGGAGACTCTCCGCACTGCTAAAGCTAACTCTCTCTCCTCTGCTCTTGTCCTTCTAGACCTGTCTGCTGCCTTTGATACTGTGAACCATCAGATCCTCCTCTCCACCCTCTCCGAGCTGGGCATTTCCGGCGCGGCTCACTCCTGGATTGCGTCCTACCTGACCGGTCGCTCCTACCAAGTGGCGTGGCGAGAAGCTGTCTCCGCACCACGTGCTCTCACCACTGGTGTCCCCCAGGGCTCAGTTCTAGGCCCTCTCCTTTTCTCCCTATACACCAAGTCACTTGGCTCTGTCATATCCTCACATGGCCTTTCATATCATTGCTACGCTGACGATACACAACTAACCTTCTCCTTTCCCCCTTCTGATAACCAGGTGGCGAATCGCATCTCTGCATGTCTGGCAGACATATCAGTATGGATGACGGATCACCACCTCAAGCTGAACCCTGGCAAGACGGAGCTGCTCTTCCTCCCGGGGAAGGACTGCCCGTTCCATGATCTCGCCATCACGGTTGACAACTCCGCTGTGTCCTCCTCCCAGAGTGCGAAGAGCCTAGGCGTGACCCTGGACAACACCCTGTCGTTCTCCGCCAACATCAAGGCGGTGACCCGATCCTGCAGGTTCATGCTCTACAACATTCGGAGAGTACGACCCTGCCTTACACAGGAAGCGGCACAGGTCCTAATCCAGGCACTTGTCATCTCCCGTCTGGACTATTGCAACTCGCTGTTGGCTGGCCTCCCTGCCTGTGCCATTAAACCCCTACAACTCATCCAGAATGCCGCAGCCCGTCTGGTGTTCAACCTTCCCAAGTTCTCTCACGTCACCCCCCTCCTCCGCACACTCCACTGGCTTCCAGTTGAAGCTCGCATCCGCTACAAGACCATGGTGCTTGCCTATGGAGCAGTGAGGGGAACGGCACCTCTGTACCTTCAGGCTCTGATCAGTCCCTACACCCAAACGAGGGCATTGCGTTCATCCACCTCTGGCCTGCTGGCTCCCCTTCCTCTGCGGAAGCATAGTTCCCGCTCAGCCCAGGCAAAACTGTTCGCTGCTCTGGCACCCCAATGGTGGAACAAGCTCCCTCACGACGCCAGGACAGCGGAGTCACTCACCACCTTCCGGAGACATTTGAAACCCCACCTCTTTAAGGAATACCTGGGATAGGATAAAGTAATCCTTCTAACCCCCCCCCCCCCAAATTGTAAAGTGGTTATCCCACTGGCTTTAGGGTAAACGCACCAATTTGTGAGTCGCTCTGGCTAAGAGCGTCTGCTAAATGACGTTAATGTGCCCTTGAGCAAGGCACTTAACCCTAATTGCTCCTGTAAGTCGCTCTGGATAAGAGCGTCTGCTAAATGACTAAAATGTAAATGTAAAAAATGTTATAAGTGGACACAATCACAGAGGTCAGACGTTTCTTGTAGTTGGCCACCAGGTTTGCACACATCTCAGGAGGGATTTTGTCCCACTACTCTTTGCAGATCTTCTCCAAGTCATTAAGGTTTCGTGCCTGACGTTTGGCAACTCGAACCTTCAGCTCCCTCCACAGATTTTCTATGGGATTAAGGTTTGGAGACTGGCTAGGCCACTCCAGGACCTTAATGTGCTTCTTCTTGAGCCACTCCTTTGTTGCCTTGGCCGTGTGTTTTGGGTCATTGTCATGCTGGAACACCCATCCACGACCCATTTTCAATGCCCTGGCTGAGGGAAGGAGGTTCTCACCCAAGATTTGACGGTACATGGCCCCGTCCATCGTCCCTTTGATGCGGTGAAGTTGTCCTGTCCCCTTAGCAGAAAAACACCCCAAAAGCATAATGTTTCCACCTCCATGTTTGACAGTGGGGATGGTGTTCTTGGGGCCATAGGCAGCATTCCTCCTCCTCCAAACATGGCGAGTTGAGTTGATGCCAAAGAGCTCGATTTTGGTCTCATCTGACAACAACACTTTCACCCAGTTCTCCTCTGAATCATTCAGATGTTCATTGGCAAACTTCAGACGGGCCTGTATATGTGCTTTCTTGATTAGGGGGACCTTGCGGGCGCTGCAGGATTTCAGTCCTTCACGGCGTAGTGTGTTACCAATTGTTTTCTTGGTGACTATGGTCCCAGCTGCCTTGAGATCATTTATAAGATCCTCCCGTGTAGTTCTGGGCTGATTCCTCACCGTTTTCATGATTATTGCAACTCCACGAGGTGAGATCTTGCATGGAGCCCCAGGCCAAGGGAGATTGACAGTTCTTTTGTGTTTCTCCCGTTTGCATAATCGCACCAACTGTTGTCACCTTCTCACCAAGCTGCTTGGCGATGGTCTTGTAGTCATTCCAGCCTTGTGTAGGTCTACAATCTTGTCCCTCACATCCTTGGAGAGCTCTTTGGTCTTGGCCATGGTGGAGAGTTTGGAATCTGATTGATTGATTGCTTCTGTGGACGGGTGTCTTTTATACAGGTAACAAGCTGAGATTAGGAGCACTCCCTTTAAGAGTGTGCTCCTAATCTCAGCTCGTTACCTGTATAAAATACACCTGGGAGACAGAAGTCTTTCTGATTGAGAGGGGGTCAAATACTTATTTCCCTCATTAAAATGCAAATCAATTTATAACATTTTTGACATGCGTTTTTCTGGATTTTTTTGTTGTTATTCTGTCTCTCACTGTTCAAATAAACCTACCATTAAAATTATAGACTGATCATTTCTTTGTCAGTGGGCAAACGTACAAAATCAGCAGGGGATCAAATACTTTTTTCCCTCACTGTAAGTGGACACATCACCCTGGCGCTCCCCTCCCCCTCTAAACTAACTGGTTCTAGTGGTTATAAGTGGACACATCACCCTGGCGCTCCCCTCCCCCTCTAAACTAACTGGTTCTAGTGGTTATAAGTGGACACATCACCCTGGCGCTCCCCCCCCCCTCTATACTAACTGGTTCTAGTGGTTATAAGTGGACACATCACCCTGGCGCTCCCCTCCCCCTCTAAACTAACTGGTTCTAGTGGTTATAAGTGGACACATCACCCTGGCGCTCTCCTCCCCCTCTAAACTAACTGGTTCTAGTGGTTATAAGTGGACACATCACCCTGGCGCTCCCCTCCCCCTCTAAACTAACTGTATGTCAGTCTGTCTGCTGGATTGATTATAAAGGCACAGACCATCACATAGAAACGGTGCTGCCGTCTGAGGCTCTACCGTCGCCTTCAGAGAGATCTATATCAAAGGTGTGCAAAGAGACACACCAATAGAAATAGGATCCTTGGATATAAAAAAATAATACATGTCAGCTATAGGTTTTGGGTTGAAGTCTAAAGTTAAATAACTTTAATGTACTGGAGCTATCAGATAAGGTCCACCTGACCTGGGTTGTTACAGACAAGCTATGGTGTGTTATACAGGAGCTACCGTGGGCAATAAGGATATACAAATAGAAAATACTATAACAGACAGGTCGCTCGCATGGAAGATTGATTTGCAGCTTAAGTCAAAAAGGTAATTCACCGGAGTATAGGCTGCTGTACTTATCTGATGTGGTTCAACTGCTGGTGGGTCACCGAGTTGGGTTACAGAGGCAGACAGCTGTGAACCAGTAACACTGAGGTTTAGGAACTATAGATGTCTATAAATACTGACTAACACTGAGGTTTAGGAACTAGAGATGTCTATAAATACTGACTAACACTGAGGTTGAGCTACTAGAGATCTGTGTTCTGTCTTACGTGTTGAAGAGGTTGCTAAGACCTTTCTTAGTCATCACACTGCAGGACAACACTGTGCGAAAATGGGTCTATTTTGCATCTTTCATTTATTTCAAGACTCACAAATCCCTTGTGTCACACAGCTTCTCCATCTCCGTTTGCTCAAGGTGACATCCCATCCCAGTCACCACATCACAGAAAGACAGGCAGCTCCCACAACATCACTACCGTGGCAACCACCTCAAATCAATACGCTTCCTGTTTATGTGTCGGGCACATGGGCCTGCATGTCTGTCAATGTGGGAGTGTTTGAGACACATCAATCAAAATGACTGATCACTCAATCCTCTAGCGCCTGTGGATTTAAAAAGCACAAAGTAACCATTTACAGTAGCTCTTACATGTAAGGCATCCTAATACACTTGGCCACAACATCCTCTCCTCTCTAACCTTGGTTTTGGACGAGCAGAGACTCTTAAACTAGGACAAAACAAATAAAAAATATTAGCCATTATACAACAGTTAAGACCCCTGGCACTATTAACACAGCACGCTGACATTTATGAGCGTAGCAGTAACCGTAGGAGGAGCTAATTATCTATAACTATGGGTTCTAAAATAGGTGTGAGGGTGTGGGCTGACTGTTCACCGTTCAGGTTCAAATCACCCTGTGGACAGGGTCCACACCGTAGTAAAATAAAAAAAATGTTTCACGGGAAAACAACAAGGAATACTTCTTATTGTACAGGTGCTGGTAGTCCGTCCCTGTTTCAGTCAGCTTCCTTCCATTTGGTGCCTAATGACTCTAGAATGGCCCAGGAGTCGGCCTTCCAACTGAAACCCATAAAAGTCCCTCATCCCTTCATTGGAATGTCAAGATGAGGGCCACCAGCTGTGGTTAATAGATATAATGATCCTGTGTGTTTGTAGATCCAGTATAATGATACATTATAATAAACCCACAGACTGAACTGGTTCCTCCTCCCCCTGCTCCCTCTCCGTTGCTAAGGGCCGGGGGATTTCCTCAAGATACTTAGTCCAAACTATTGTCGGGACTTTATAATGTTTGGCCTCTATACCGCAGCAAGGAAAAGTTCAGAATGTTCCCGTTTACTTGAGGCTCTATTAAAAATGGGGGCATTAATGTTGTCCCATTTCAAAATAATATCACTTCCTGTCAGGGCACTGGAAGCTTTACCACAACAAGACAAAAGTGGAATAACTGCTGTAGCTTCAGAATCCAAGCAACATTGTTGTTGTTGTTGTTGTTGTTGTTTTCAATCTCTTTGTCCAATCTGATATTTTCTTTGATAGTTCTGAGAGAGGGTCTGCAGAGAGCAACCTTCACACAGAGACAGTGGACAGCAGTCAAGGTGTTTTTAAACAACTAATTTTTCCTCTCTTACTGTTCCACTCCCCTGGACCTGCACCGTTGGGGGGGGAACGGTGGTTTTTCTCTCCTCCACTCACTTTTCTTCCTCGTCTCTTTCATGGTGTTACAGTCTAGTAAACTGGATAGGGAGAGGTGGATAAGTCACCCGCTGGCTGGTACAGGAACATGGGAGTGTTTAAGCAGAACGGACACAGTGGGAGGCTGAGCAGTGAGCTACAGCACATAGCTTACCAGCTGCTTCACCTTCTCATGGTTAGGGGAGAGACAAAGACTGATAGTATGAGAGAGAGAGAGAGAGAGAGAGAGAGAGAGAGAGAGAGAGAGAGAGAGAGAGAGAGAGAGAGAGAGAGGGAGAGAGAAAGAAAGAGGTGATACTACGAGAGAGAGAGAGAGAGAGAGAGAGAGAGACAGACGAGAGAGAGAGCTCTACAAAAGAGAGAGAGAAAGAAAGCAAGAATCCACAAGGCCATTATGATCCACAGAACAGTGTCATTTCCTTCACATCAGCACTTGTTGAAGTCTCCCGTTATCAACCACACAAAGGAAGAATCACCCATTGTCCCTCTATCTATTCTAGGACCTGACATGTGTTGGTGCAGTACAGTGATGTAATACACATACAATGTGGAAGTGCAAACCAGACTTGGGTTCAAATAGTATTTGTTTTCTTTCAAACAACTTTGAACAAGTGATTGAGCCTGCCAGTAAGGCCAGATGACGACGACACGTTCGCACTGTTGAGACTGTTCTTCCATTGTGTCACCAGACAAGCTCAATCAAGTGCAAACTTGGGGGGTGGAGAGAGAAAAAGAGAGAGAGTAAGAGAGAACGGGAGAGAGAGAGAGAGAGTGAGAGAGAGAGAGAGAGTGAGAGAGAGAGAGAGTGAGAGAGAGAGAGAGTGAGAGAGAGTGTGAGAGAGAGAGAGAGAGAGAGAAAGAGAGGGAGAGAGAGAGTGAGAGATTAAGAGAGAGAGAGAGAGAGAGAGAGAGAGAGAGAGAGAGAGAGAGAGAGATTAGAGAGAGAGAGAGAGAGAGAGAGAGAGAGAGAGAGAGAGAGAGAGTGTGTGAGAGAGAGTGTGAGAGAAAGAGAGGGAGAGAGAGAGTGAGAGAGTAAGAGAGAGAGAGAGAGAGAGAGAGAGAGCGAGAGTAAGAGAGGGAGAGAGAGAGTGAGAGAGAGAGAGAGAGAGAGAGAGAGAGAGAGAGAGAGAGAGAGAGAGAGAGGGAGAGAACAAGAGAGAATGAGAACAAAGCCGTTGTCACTCCTTCAGTCCTCCAGGGCTGGGCTGGCATTCCCAGGATGCATCATTCCTAAAGGCCCATAAATCATCGCTCATACGGCACAACCCACAATCCTCTCGGATTACTAGCTGGATTAACTTCCCAAAAATTGTACCTCTAGGTCGCGGGGTTTTAAACCTGAGACAACAGATGCCTTTTTATGTGCTCTAATAAAAGACTAATGATGCAGCGATCTGGGGAATCATTTCCTCTCCGCTAGCTAGCCTCCCTCCCTCCCTCCCTCCCTCCCTCTGCATGCCAAAGAGGACTAGATAGAGGGAGGGGGCAGGGACGGGGGGAGGAGGGAGATAGCGAGGGGGGAGGAGGGAGATAGAGAAGGGGGAGGAGGGAGATAGAGAGGGGGGAGGAGGGAGATAGAGAGGGGGGAGGAAGGAGATAGAGAGAGGGGAGGAGGGAGATAGAGAGGGGGGAGGAGGGAGATAGAGAGGGGAGGAGGGAGATAGAGAGGGGAGGAGGGAGATAGAGAGGGGGGAGGAAGGAGATAGAGAGGGGGTGATTTCAAGGTCTTTCCCCAAAGTGATTTCAAGGTCTTTCCCCATTCTGATTGTTTTATACTATTCAATTCAACCCAAAACATTTTCCTGCATTTTTATCAATTTCTGCATTTCCTGCACTCATTTGAGATCATTTCCACACTGCCAAACCGTCACAAATGGCACCCTATTCCCTACATAGTGCACTACTTTTGAGCAGAGCTCTCAGTGTAAGTTGACTGGATCAGAGACCTCTGGATGGCCTCTACCTCTGGGGCAGCAACACACACACTTCACTCTGAGCACTGATCTTAATTGTGACTCAAATATTCTTAAAGAGCCTTGGAGGGGTTAGAAACAGAGGAGTTGGTGCATGGGAGGAGGGTGTGTGTGTGTCACTGCCTAGGAGAACAGGTCTGATAATGCACCTCTGGTGGGAAGGGAGGCGAACGCCAGGCCAAACCTCAATTACCCAGACTGCCATTAGGCGGCGGGAAGAGTCTTGCTGAACGTGGCCCCATGGAGACTTTACCATCTCTGACATACAATCTCTCTCCGTCTCTCCTCCACTCTCTCTCTCTCTTCCACTCTCTCTCTCTCACCGTCTCTCCTCCACTCTCTCTCTCCTCCACTCTCTCTCTCAGTCTCTCCTCCACTCTCCATCTCTCCTCAAAACTCTCTCACCGTCTCTCCTCCACTCTCTCTCTCCTCCACTCTCTCTCACCGTCTCTCCTCCACTCTCTCTCGCATCGTCTCCCCTCCACTCGGTCTCTCTCCCCTCCACTCGGTCTCTCCCCCTCCACTCGGTCTCTCCCCCTCCACTCGGTCTCTCCCCCTCCACTCGGTCTCTCCCCCTCCACTCGGTCTCTCTCCCCTCCACTCGGTCTCTCTCCCCTCCACTCGGTCTCTCCCCTCCACTCGGTCTCTCCCCTCCACTCGGTCTCTCTCCCCTCCACTCGGTCTCTCTCCCCTCCACTCGGTCTCTCTCCCCTCCACTCGGTCTCTCTCCCCTCCACTCGGTCTCTCTCCCCTCCACTCGGTCTCTCTCCCCTCCACTCGGTCTCTCTCCCCTCCACTCGGTCTCTCTCCCCTCCACTCGGTCTCTCTCCCCTCCACTCGGTCTCTCCCCCTCCACTCGGTCTCTCTCCCCTCCACTCGGTCTCTCCCCTCCTCCACTCCCTCCCTCCCTCCCTCCTCCACTCTCTATTGGTCTCTCCTCCACTCTCCTCTCTCAGTCCCTTTCCCTCCCTTGAACGGGGTCAAACATGTCCGATTATTTAAAATACTTGATCTTTGCTTGCATCTTGAATTAAGCCCCATTTTCATATATTTGACATACAATGTGTACAAAACATTAGGAACACCTTCCTAATATTGAGTTGCACCCATCCTCACCCCCCTTTTGACCTTAGAACAGCCTCAGCTCGTCAGGGCATGGACTCTACAAGGTGTCGAAAGGGGTAAAGGGATACCTAATCAGTTGCACACCTGAATACAATCAACCCAAATGTGTTTTAGGCATTTAACGCAGAGCGGTGCGGGGGGCTCCCTTAATCGATGTCCACGTCACCGGCGCCCAGGGAGCAGTTATTGTTTGGGGTTAACTGCCTTGCTCAAGGGCAGAACGGCAGATATTTTCCACCTTGCCGGCTCTGGTATTCAAACCAGTAAGCTCCATTTAACTTCCATTTAACCCAGGACTATAAGCTTCCAATTAACCCAGGACTGTAAGCTTCCATTTAACCCAGGACTGTAAGCTTCCATTTAACCCAGGACTATAAACTTCCAATTAACCCAGGACTGTACGCTTCCAATTAACCCAGGACTGTAAGCTTCCAATTAACCCAGGACTGTAAGCTTCCAATTAACCCAGGACTGTACGCTTCCAATTAACCCAGGACTATAAGCTTCCAATTAACCCAGGACTGTATGCTTCCATTTAACCCAGGACTATAAGTGTCACGCTCTGGCTCCGGGACTTTGTATGTTGAGCCAGGGTGTGTTCGTTTCGTGGTGTTCTGTTTGGTTGGGTTGTTCTATGGGGTTGTATTTCTTTGTTTGAATGAGTGACTCCCAATCAGAGGTAACGAGTGTCAGCTGTTGGCTCGTTGTCTCTGATTGGGAGCCATATTTATACTGTCTGTTTTCACCTTGGGGTTGTGGGTTTTTGTTCCGTGTTCAGTCAGTGTTACTGTGGACTTCACGATCGTGTTTTGTTTTGTACTTGTGCTTTAACTAATTAAAGTCATGTTCGTTTCACACGCTGCGCCTTGGTCTACTCCTTCTCGTCAAGACGATCGTGACAATAAGCTTCCAATTAACCCAGGACTGTACGCTTCCATTTAACCCAGGACTGTAAGTTTCCATTTAACCCAGGACTATAAGCTTCCATTTAACCCAGGACTGCAAGCTTCCATTTAACTTCCATTTAATCCAGGAATGTAAGCTTCCATTTAACCCAGGACTGTAAACTTCCATTTAACCCAGGAATGTAAGCTTCCATTTAACTTCCATTTAACCCAGGACTGTAAGCTCAATGCTACACCTGTATTATTTCTGAGAAAGATGTCTTCCTGAATAAGATGGCGTCTAGCCTGGTTCATCTAGTGGTACAGCCTGGTTCATCTAGTGGTACAGCCAGAGTCTAGCCTGGTTCATCTAGTGGTACAAGCTGAACCCTGGCAAGACGGAGCTGCTCTTCCTCCCGGGGAAGGACTGCCCGTTCCATGATCTCGCCATCACGGTTGACAACTCCGCTGTGTCCTCCTCCCAGAGTGCGAAGAGCCTAGGCGTGACCCTGGACAACACCCTGTCGTTCTCCGCCAACATCAAGGCGGTGACCCGCTCCTGCAGGTTCATGCTCTACAACATTCGGAGAGTGCGACCCTGCCTCACACAGGAAGCGGCGCAGGTCCTGGTCCAGGCACTTGTCATCTCCCGTCTGGACTACTGCAACTCGCTGTTGGCTGGGCTCCCTGCCTGTGCCATTAAACCCCTACAACTCATCCAGAATGCCGCAGCCCGTCTGGTGTTCAACCTTCCCAAGTTCTCTCACGTCACCCCCCTCCTCCGCACACTCCACTGGCTTCCAGTTGAAGCTCGCATCCGCTACAAGACCATGGTGCTTGCCTATGGAGCAGTGAGGGGAACGGCACCTCTGTACCTTCAGGCTCTGATCAGTCCCTACACCCAAACGAGGACATTGCGTTCATCCACCTCTGGCCTGCTGGCTCCCCTTCCTCTGCGGAAGCATAGCTCCCGCTCAGCCCAGTCAAAACTGTTCGCTGCTTTGGCACCCCAATGGTGGAACAAGCTCCCTCACGACGCCAGGACAGCGGAGTCACTCACCACCTTCCGGAGACATTTGAAACCCCACCTCTTTAAGGAATACCTGGGATAGGATAAAGTATTCCTTCTAACCCCCCCCCCCCCCCCCCCCCCCCCAAATTGTAAAGTGGTTATCCCACTGGCTATAGGGTGAACGCACCAATTTGTGAGTCGCTCTGGCTAAGAGCGTCTGCTAAATGACGTTAATGTGCCCTTGAGCAAGGCACTTAACCCTAATTGCTCCTGTAAGTCGCTCTGGTTAAGAGCGTCTGCTAAATGACTAAAATGTAAAATGTAAAATGTAAATGTACAGCCAGAGTCTAGCCTGGTTCATCTAGTGGTACTGTGAAAAGCAAAGATCCAGACGATATATTCATGAAAAGAGGAAAATTGAAGAAGAAAAAGGTAATGGAGGAAAGGAAGACATGAAAGTGAGTAAAAGGGCAAGAAGAGAGAAGAGACGGATAACAGCTCCTGTCCAGACATCACAGACACAGGCACACACACACACACACACACAGGCACACAGACACACAGACACACACACAGGCACAAACACACACACAGGCACACACACACACACACAGGCACACAGGCACACAGACACACACACAGGCACACACAGGCACGCACACACACACACACAGACAGGCACACAGGCACAGGCACGCACACAGGCACGCACACAGGCACGCACGCACACACACACACGCACACACACAGGCACGCACACACACAGGCACGCACACACACACACAGAGACACACACACAGGCACGCACACACACACACACACACACACGCGCACACACACACACACCACACTGTGGCAATTATTATTTCTCCCTCTCTTTGTCAGATGCTAAGCCGCTGAGCGTCGGGTAAGGATGAAAACAGAATGAAATACATCAAGCCCAGGCGTTTTACATTGATGAATGTCTGACATTGGGAAGGGAAATTTGACAATTTATTGCTATCAGAAACAGATAAATGTCCTAGACTGAAGGACGTCTCGTTCCACAGCGGCATGGCTCTGATGTTAATGACTGTTGATTCTTCAATTGAACTGCTGGTTATTGTAAAGCTTTTCCACAAACAAGGTCAGATACTGCCCACATAAAACACTGTGGTTTAAGACTAAAGAGTATAATATAATGAAAACATGATAAGAAATCCTGTAAACACACAACGGTTACATGACGGTTTTAGTGTGTCTCACCTTTCACAGCCTCGTCCACCACCTCCACCACACGGTCAATCTGCTGAACCTGGAAAACACAGAGGACGGGGTTAGAACACAGAGAGGACGGGGTTAGAACACAGAGAGGACGGGGTTAGAACACACAGAGGGGACGGGGTTGGAACACACAGAGGACGGGGTTGGAACACACAGAGGACGGGGTTGGAACACACAGAGGACGGGGTTGGAACACACAGAGGGGACAGGGTTAGAACACATAGAGGACGGGGTTGGAACACACACAGAGAGGACGGGGTTAGAACACACACAGAGGACGGGGTTAGAACACACACAGAGGATGGGGTTAGAACACACACAGAGGACGGGGTTGGAACACAGAGAGGATGGGGTTGGAACACAGAGAGGACGGGGTTGGAACACAGAGAGGACGGGGTTAGAACACAGAGGGGACGGGGTTAGAACACAGAGAGGACGGGGTTAGAACACACACAGAGGACGGGGTTGGAACACACACAGAGGACGGGGTTGGAACACACACAGAGAGGACGGGGTTAGAACACACAGAGAGGACGGGGTTGGAACACACAGAGAGGACGGGGTTAGAACACACAGAGAGGACGGGGTTAGAACACACACAGAGGACGGGGTTGGAACACACACAGAGGACGGGGTTGGAACACACACAGAGAGGACGGGGTTAGAACACACAGAGAGGACGGGGTTGGAACACAGAGAGGACGGGGTTAGAACACACACAGAGAGGACGGGGTTGGAACACACACACAGAGGACGGGGTTGGAACACACACAGAGAGGACGAGGTTAGAACACACACACAGAGAGAGAGCGAGACAAAGACAGAGAGAACATGGTGGATAAAACACACAAATCTAAAATCAAATCATATTTGTCACAGTGAAATGCTGCCTGATGGGTCACAACAATGGAGAGGGAGAAAAGGATGACAAAATAGGAAGATAGAGGAATCACACACACACACACATACATACACACACACATACACACACACACACACACACACAGTGGTAGATGGCGACATAGCCAGGGATATCTCTCTAAGCACGGCAAGCGGTACCGGAGCGCCAAGTCTGGGACCAAAACGCTCCTGAACAGCTTCTACCCCCAAGCCAGAAGACTGCTGACCAGTTCATCAAACGGCCACCCGACTATTTGCATTGACCCCCTTATTATATTATTATGTTTTGCACTGACTCTCTTGCACAGGCTCGATGTTCACTCACTGGACTCTAACCACACACACACAGACACACTACACTGACACACACACACACAAACACATTGACGCCACACACACACTTACATATTCCTTAAAATACGCTGCTGCTACTCTCTGTTTATTATCTATGCATAGTCACTTTAACTCTACCTACACGTATATATTACCCGTACCCCTGCGCATTGACTTGGTAGCGGTACTCCTTGTATATAGCCTTGATATTGTCATTTTATTGCGTTACTATATATCTTTTAGTTTATTTAGCGAATTGTTCTTACTTTTTTTGTAAACTCTGCATTGTTGGTTAAGGGCTCGTAAGTAAGCATTTCACAGTAAGGTCTACACCTGTTGTAAGACTATTTGATTTGAAGCTGCCTCTTTTTAAAACAGAGCCTATAGAGGCCTATCGGGGGGGCTTTCTGTTTTATGAATGCGATCCCAGGGTTTTTTCTGCAAAGAAAAGGCTTGGGCGGGCCGCCTAGGTATCTTTTTCTTTTCTGGCCGCCTACGTCCAAACAGTAATAATAAAATAAATAATGTTATTATGTTTGAGTCACTCAGATCGCATAAGCCATTGCAAAATGTGTAGAATTGCAGGAAATTAGCTTTAAAACTGAAAAATGTATCTCAGCCTCATGGCAAAATGCGTAGAATTGTAGGAACGTACTTTGGTGCGAAAAGTGCAAATCAATCCCAGAACAACAGCAAAGGACCTTGTGACGATGCTTGAGGAAACCGGTAGAAAAGTATCTATATCCACAGTAAAAACGAGTTCTATATCGACATAACCTGAAAGGCCGCTCAGCAAGGAAGAAGCCACTGCTCCAAAACCGCCATAAAAAAGCCAGACTACGGTTTGCAACTGCACATGGGGACAAAGATCATACTTTTTGGAGAAATGTCCTCTGGTCTGATGAAACAAAAATAGAACTGTTTGGCCTTACTGACCATTGTTATGTTTGGAGGAAACAGGGGATGCCTTGCAAGCCGAAGAACACCATCCCAACAGTGAAGCACGGGGGTGGCAGCATCATGCTGTGGGGGGTGCTTTGCTGCAGGAGGGACTGGTGCACTTCACAAAATAGATGGCATCATGAGGAAGGAAAATTATGTGGATATATTGAAGCAACATCTCAAGACATCAGTCAGGAAGTTAAAGCTTGGTCGCAAATGGGTCTTCCAAATGGACAATGACCCCAAGCATACTTCCAAAGTTGTGGCAAAATGGCTTAAGGACAACAAAGTCAAGGTATTGGAGTGGCCATCACAAAGCCCTGACCTCAATCCTATAGAAAATGTGTGGGAAGAACTGAAAAAGCGTGTGCGAGCAAGGAGGCCTACAAACCTGACTCAGTTACACCAGCTCTGTCAGGAGGAATGGGCCAAAATTCACCCAATTTATTGTGGGAAGCTTGTGGAAAGCTACCCGAAACGTTTGACCCAAGTTAAACAATTTAAAGGTAATGCTACCAAATACTAATAGAGTACCGTATTGGTCCGAATATAAGACGGCCTTTTTTCCCCTCGAAATAGGTCCAAAAAAGTCGGGTCGTCTTATATTCGGGGTCTAGTATTCAGAGCGCAGTTTCTCTTCTTCGGCGCTCCCTTTAAATGTCAATACACATTCGCGGGCACAGATGGCGCCAAAAATTCGTTCCGGACGGAGGGAAGAGGCGTCCTTAACAACCAGCCCGTTACCGGTGTTTAAAGATGGAAAGACAGGCTGACCATTTAGAGACAAGTGGCTCAAAAGTGGGCCAGGTCAATAAACAACAGCGGAGGAGCTATGATGCCAATTTCAAAATAATGGTTGTCAATAAGGCAGAGTCATCTAACAACTGCCAAGCTGCCAAGACATTCGGGGTCACTGAGTGTAATGTAAGAAGATGGCGAGCAGAAAAACAACGTCTAAAAGATGCTAACAGTCAGCGAAAATCCTTCCGTGGTCCTCAAAGTGGTCGTTTCATTGAGGTTGACCGGAGGGTTTTTGAATATGTCAGGGAAAAAAGAAGTGAGGGAATGCCCATTACCAGAGCTGTCATCCAGGTTAAGGCCCTGGAAATCGCCAGAGAGCTCAACATCACTGGATTTAAAGCCAGCCTCGGCTGGTGTCGTAGGATGATGCGGCGTAATGGACTGTCACTTAGACGGAGAACGAGTTTGGCCCAACGCCTGCCGTCAGACTTCGGAGAGAAGCTGCTTTCGTTTCAGCGCTTTGTTATCAACCTGAGGAAGAAGCACTCCTACCCGCTGGATCAGATCGGCAATGCTGATCAGACACCCGTTTATTTCGACATGCCAACATCGGTGACTGTCAATAGAAAGGGAGAAAAGTCTGTGTTGGTGAAATCAACGGGCAACGAGAAGAGCCGCGTCACTGTCATGTTGACATGTCTCGCTGGTGGCAGCAAACTCCCCCCGTATGTCATTCTTAAGCGTAAGACTGTGCCAAAGGACCCAATGCCAGCTGGCATTATTGTGCGCGCCCAGGAGAAGGGCTGGATGGAGTCGGGGCTTGTAGTGGATGCTATTCCCTCACAGAGCATCATCGATGGCTTTAAAAAATGTTGCATCTCAAATGCATTGGACGGCAGCGAGGACGACGTGCTTTGGGAGGAGCCGGTGGAAGCGGAGCAGCTGGGGAGCGATGACAGCGAGAGCGAACACAGCGGGGCAGAGGACGTGTGTGAGGGATAGAGAGACATCGGAGGAGAAGTTTGGCGAATTTTTGTTAAGTTTAGTTAAATGTGTGGCCTGTATTTTCTCTGTTATTTAAAAATGTTACTTTATTATTGCTTGATATTAATTTTGAATCATACTGTACATAGTTTGCCTTTGTGTTTAATTCACTGTGTTTTTAATATTGTTATTTTAAAATAAAATGAAGTTCTTTGTTCGGCAAATCTAGTCTGCAAATCTGTTTTTCTAAATGTTTGTGTTGAAAAACGGGGGGTCGTCTTATAATCAGGGTCGTCTTATATTCGGACCAATACGGTATGTAAACTTCTGACCCACTGGGAATGTGATGAAAGAAATAAAAAGCTGAAATAAATCATTCTCTCTACTATTATTCTGACATTTCACATTCTTAAAATAAAGTGGTGATCCTAACTGACCTAAGACAGGGAATTTTTACTAGGATTAAATGTCAGGAATTGTGAAAAACTGAGTTTAAATGTATTTGGCTAAGGTGTATGTAAACTTCCGACTTCAACTGTAACTCTCCATCTAGTCCCTCCAGATAACTCTCCAGTCTCTCCAGATAACCATCTCTCCAGATAACTCTCCAGTCTCTCCAGATAACCATCTCTCCAGATAACCATCTCTCCAGATAACCATCTCTCCAGACAACCATCTAGTCCCTCTAAATGACTAGTTGATCTGTAACGGTAGATAGGTTATGTAACAGACTATTCAGTCAGAGCTGTTTTCATCAGATATGTCTGAAGGTTTCAGTTTAAAGGTCAAAGGTAAGGCAGGGTTCACCTGAAGGTTAACTCCAGGGGGGAATGTTGTTTCTCTATGTCACCTCCCAGGGTGCCTCCCGCTTCACCCCGACTCTCTCGGTCATGCTCACTGCTAGGCTAACTGACAGTGCTAGGCTAACTGACACGGCTAGGCTAACTGACACTGCTAGGCTAACTGACACTGCTAGGCTAACTGACAGTGCTAGGCTAACTGACACTGCTAGGCTAACTGACACGGCTAGGCTAACTGACACGGCTAGGCTAACTGACACTGCTAGGCTAACTGACACTGCTAGACTAACTGACACTGCTAGGCTAACTGACACTGCTAGGCTAAGTAACTGACAACTCGCACAGAAAAAAAATCATGCTTATGCCGGAGGAGTCTGGCTGAGTGACAACACTGTCAAATCCGGACCACATACAGTGCTTTCGGAAAGCATTCAGACCCCTTCCCTTTTTCCACATTCTGTTACGTTACAGCCTTACTGTAAAATTTATTAAATAAAAAAATGTCTCATCAATCTACACAATACCCCATAATGACAAAGCGAAAACTGGTTTTTCAGAATTTGTCTGCAAAATACAAAACAGAAATACCTTATTTACATAAGTATTCAGACCCTTTGCTATGAGACTCTAAATTGATCTCTATCTATGACCATCTATCATACTTGAGATGTTTCTATAACCTGATTGGAATCCACCTGTGGTAAATTAAATTGATTGGACATGATTTATAAAGGTCCCACAGTTGACAGTGTATGTCGGAGCAAAAACCAAGCCATGAGGTCGAAGGAATTGTCCGTAGATCTCGGAGACAGGATTGTGTCGAGGCACAATGTCTGCAGCATTGAAGGTCCCCAAGAACACATTGGCTGCCATCATTCTTAAATGGAAGAAGTTTGGAACCACTAAGACTCTTCCTAGAGCTGGCCACCCAGCCAAACGGAGCAATTGGGGGAGAAGGGCCTTGGTCAGGGAGGTGACCAAGAACCCGATAGTCACTCTGACAGAGCTCCAGAGTTCCTCTGTGGAGATGGGAGAACCTTCCAGAAAGACAACCATCTCTGCAGCACTCCACCAATCAGGCCTTTATGATAGTGTGGCCTGACGGAAGCCACTCCTCAGTAAAAGGCACATGACAGCACACTTGGGAGTTTGCCAAAAGGCACCTAAAGGACTCTCAGACCATGAGAAACAAGATTCTCTGGTCTGGTGAAACCAATACTGAACTCTTTGGCATGAATACCAAGCGTCACATCTGGCGGAAACATGGCACCATCCCTACGGTGAAGCATGGCAGTGGCAGCATCATGCTGTGGGGATGTTTTTCAGCGGCAGGGACTGGGAGACTAGTCAGGATGGAGGGAAAGATGAACGGAGCAAAGTACAGAGAGATCCTTGATGACCTCAGACTGGGGTGAAGTTTCACCTTCCAACAGGACAATGACCCTAAGCACACAGCCAAGACAACGCAGGGGTGGCTTCGGGACAAGTATCTGAATGTCCTTGAGTGGCCCAGCCAGAGGCCGGACTTGAACCCGATCTAACATCTCTGGAGAGACCTGAAAATAGCTGTGCAGCGAGGCTCCCCATCTAACCTGACAGAGCTTGAGAGGATCTGCAGAGAAGAATGGGAGAAACTCCCTAAATACAGGTGTGCCAAGCTTGTAGCGTCATACCTAAGAAGACTTGAGGCTGTAATCGCTGCCAAAGGTGCTTCAACAAAGTACTGAGTAAAGGGTCTGAATACTTATGTACATGTGATATTTCATTTTTTTTTTTTTTATACATTTGCAAAATTTCTAAAAACCTTTTTTTGCTTTGTCATTATGGGTTATTGTGTGTAGGATGATGAGGAGGGAAAAACGATTGAATCCATTTTAGAATAAGGCTGTAATGTAACAAAATGTGGAAAAAGTCAAGGGGTCTGAATACTTTCCGAATGCATTGTATGCCCCCATGGCGACGGAGGTAGGCGGCTCGGCCTTACCGACTCTCTGTGCCCTTTTCCTCTCTGGTTCTCCTCTCTACTAACCTGTCTCCTGACTATCAGTTACCTCTCTCTACTAACCTGTCTCCTGACTATCCGTTTCCTCTCTACTAACCTGTCTCCTGACTATCCGTTTCCTCTCTCTACTAACCTGTCTCCTGACTATCCGTTACCTCTCTCTACTAACCTGTCTCCTGACTATCCGTTTCCCCTCTCTACTAACCTGTCTCCTGACTATCCGTTTCCTCTCTCTACTAACCTGTCTCCTGACTATCCGTTTCCTCTCTCTACTAACCTGTCTCCTGACTATCCGTTTCCTCTCTACTAACCTGTCTCCTGACTATCCGTTTCCCCTCTCTATTAACCTGTCTCCTGACTATCCGTTACCTCTCTCTACTAACCTGTCTCCTGACTATCCGTTTCCCCTCTCTACTAACCTGTCTCCTGACTATCCGTTTCCTCTCTCTACTAACCTGTCTCCTGACTATCCGTTTCCTCTCTACTAACCTGTCTCCTGACTATCCGTTTCCCCTCTCTACTAACCTGTCTCCTGACTATCCGTTTCCCCTCTCTACTAACCTGTCTCCTGACTATCCGTTTCCTCTCTCTACTAACCTGTCTCCTGACTATCCGTTTCCCCTCTCTACTAACCTGTCTCCTGACTATCAGTTACCTCTCTCTACTAACCTGTCTCCTGACTATCAGTTTCCTCTCTACTAACCTGTCTCCTGACTATCCGTTTCCCCTCTCTATTAACCTGTCTCCTGACTATCCGTTACCTCTCTCTACTAACCTGTCTCCTGACTATCCGTTTCCCCTCTCTACTAACCTGTCTCCTGACTATCCGTTTCCTCTCTCTACTAACCTGTCTCCTGACTATCCGTTTCCCCTCTCTACTAACCTGTCTCCTGACTATCCGTTTCCTCTCTCTACTAACCTGTCTCCTGACTATCCGTTTCCCCTCTCTACTAACCTGTCTCCTGACTATTAGTTTCCTCTCTACTAACCTGTCACCTGACTATCCGTTTCCCCTCTCTACTAACCTGTCTCCTGACTATCCGTTTCCCCTCTCTACTAACCTGTCTCCTGACTATCCGTTTCCCCTCTCTACTAACCTGTCTCCTGACTATCCGTTTCCTCTCTACTAACCTGTCTCCTGACTATCCGTTTCCCCTCTCTACTAACCTGTCTCCTGACTATCCGTTTCCCCTCTCTACTAACCTGTCTCCTGACTATCCGTTTCCCCTCTCTACTAACCTGTCTCCTGACTATCCGTTTCCTCTCTCTACTAACCTGTCTCCTGACTATCAGTTACCTCTCTCTACTAACCTGTCTCCTGACTATCAGTTTCCTCTCTACTAACCTGTCACCTGACTATCCGTTTCCTCTCTCTACTAACCTGTCTCCTGACTATCCGTTTCCCCTCTCTACTAACCTGTCTCCTGACTATCAGTTACCTCTCTCTACTAACCTGTCTCCTGACTATCAGTTTCCTCTCTACTAACCTGTCACCTGACTATCCGTTTCCTCTCTCTACTAACCTGTCTCCTGACTATCAGTTACCTCTCTCTACTAACCTGTCTCCTGACTATCAGTTTCCTCTCTACTAACCTGTCACCTGACTATCCGTTTCCTCTCTCTACTAACCTGTCTCCTGACTATCCGTTTCCCCTCTCTACTAACCTGTCTCCTGACTATCTGTTTCCTCTCTACTAACCTGTCTCCTGACTATCCGTTACCTCTCTCTACTAACCTGTCTCCTGACTATCCGTTTCCTCTCTCTACTAACCTGTCTCCTGACTATCCGTTTCCCCTCTCTACTAACCTGTCTCCTGACTATCCGTTTCCCCTCTCTACTAACCTGTCTCCTGACTATCCGTTTCCCCTCTCTACTAACCTGTCTCCTGACTATCCGTTTCCCCTCTCTACTAACCTGTCTCCTGACTATCCGTTTCCTCTCTCTACTAACCTGTCTCCTGACTATCCGTTTCCTCTCTCTACTAACCTGTCTCCTGACTATCCGTTTCCCTTCTCTACTAACCTGTCTCCTGACTATCCGTTTCCCCTCTCTACTAACCTGTCTCCTGACTATCCGTTTCCTCTCTCTACTAACCTGTCTCCTGACTATCCGTTTCCTCTCTCTACTAACCTGTCTCCTGACTATCCGTTTCCCCTCTCTACTAACCGGTCTCCTGACTATCCGTTTCCCCTCTCTACTAACCGGTCTCCTGACTATCAGTTTCCCCTCTCTACTAACCTGTCTCCTGACTATCCGTTTCCCCTCTCAACTAACCTGTCTCCTGACTATCCGTTTCCCCTCACTACTAACCTGTCTCCTGACTATCCGTTTCCCCTCTCTACTAACCTGTCTCCTGACTATCCGTTTCCCCTCTCTACTAACCTGTCTCCTGACTATCCGTTTCCTCTCTCTACTAACCTGTCTCCTGACTATCCGTTTCCTCTCTCTACTAACCTGTCTCCTGACTATCCGTTTCCCTTCTCTACTAACCTGTCTCCTGACTATCCGTTTCCCCTCTCTACTAACCTGTCTCCTGACTATCCGTTTCCTCTCTCTACTAACCTGTCTCCTGACTATCCGTTTCCTCTCTCTACTAACCTGTCTCCTGACTATCCGTTTCCCCTCTCTACTAACCGGTCTCCTGACTATCCGTTTCCCCTCTCTACTAACCGGTCTCCTGACTATCAGTTTCCCCTCTCTACTAACCTGTCTCCTGACTATCCGTTTCCCCTCTCAACTAACCTGTCTCCTGACTATCCGTTTCCCCTCACTACTAACCTGTCTCCTGACTATCCGTTTCCCCTCTCTACTAACCTGTCTCCTGACTATCCGTTTCCCCTCACTACTAACCTGTCTCCTGACTATCCGTTACCTCTCTCTACTAAACTGTCTCCTGACTATCCGTTTCCTCTCTACTAACCTGTCTCCTGACTATCCGTTTCCCCTCTCTACTAAACTGTCTCCTGACTGTTTCCTCTGACACTTCCTACTGTCCTGTCATAAAATAATGAAGTACATAAGGAGATCAAAGCTCCCGTTCTCCTTTACATTAAACAGACAATGCTTACCCTGTATTTTACACTCAAACAACCAAACAGCGATTTGAAACATTTCCATTTGAATAACTGCAAGGTAAAACCAGCTTCTCATTCTATGCACATGCACACACCTCATTTAGACACTGTTGGCCTTGCCAAGCGTTGTATTACATTTAACTCCTAACTGCAGGAAACGCCACCGACCCCAAACCACATTAAATAAAACAACAGCGTAAAAACACTGTGTCTGAAACAGTAAAACAGAAATACAGTGTGACACAGTGCTAAAACGACATCCAACAACAAAATCACAGCTCTGTGGTGATTCAATCTTCTATTGATAAACAGGAGGATCAAGGGTCTGGACTGAGAACGACGCAGCGAAAGAGAGAGAGAAGCTTTTACGCAGCCCAATTTCCTGGTCCGTTTTGTTCCCTTTCCACCCTCCGTTTCCCCCTCTACTCTCCTCTGCTGTGTTATTTCTGCATGAGCCAATCTCACCATTCATTTTCATCTCATCCGTTTTTTCCCTCTCCCGCGGTTTGCCCTTTCTCCTCTGTGTTATTTCTGCCTGGGGAACCAGAGATTGTAAAATCTGATCTATTAAAAGGAAATGTGCATCAACTGTGCCCTGCTGCAACCCACAGTTAAATAGTTGGGGCTAGCAGGCCTCCACTCCCGTCCAGGGCCCACCCCCAGGCCTCGCCGGGCCTGGAGCCCCATTACCTATCCCCGTCCCTGGGCCGAGTGCAGCAGGGCAGTGGGTACCGCCTGGAGGACGGGATAAACGAGCGCTACCCCCCCCACCACCCCACACCACCCCAAATGGCACCCTATTCCCTTTATAGAACAATAACAGGCCCTAGAACAATAGGGAACAGGGTGGCATTTGGGACACAACCAAGGCCTCTCCCGTCTGGCAGCAGTTATCTGCATGATAAGCATGGAAAATAAAAATCTATTTGCTCCTAATGGGACAGCAATCTGTGTCCACTCTGAGCAGCGGGAGAGAGGCAGAAGGGGCTGAGACCAGCAGGGAGAGAGGGGGGTAGGTAGAGGGAGGGGGGGGGGGGGGGGGGGGGGGGAGGGAGCGGGGGGTAGGTAGAGGGAGAGGGGGGGGGGGGGGAGAGGGAGAGGGAGAGGGAGCGGGAGGGGGGGGGAGGGAGAGGGAGAGGGAGAGGGAGGGGGGGGGGGGAGAGAGGGGGGGTAGGTAGAGGGAGGGGGGGAGAGGGGAGGGAGGGAGAGGGAGAGAGGCAGAAGGGGCTGAGACCAGCAGAGAGAGATGGGGGTAGGTAGAGGGAGAGGGGGGGGAGGGGGAGGGAGAGGGGAGGGAGGGAGCGGGAGAGAGTGTGTGTGTAGGCCGAGCCCATCGGAGCAGGATGCACCGCTACCCTTTGGGTGGCTCCACTTTAAAAACCTGCTGTACTGCTACACAGGCCAAAGGACATAGAAACCACCACATGACTCCCAGTGGAGCTGAGTGGAAACAATGAGATGAGGGAGAGGGGATTTCTTTCAACTGTTTAGCAAAACATACTTTTGGGACCATGGGATGTGCAATGGGCACGTCTGACAAAATGCATTGATAAATATAATAATGTAAATGTAGATTGAGTACATAAATACAGAAGATAATAACAATAATGTTCATTTCAAGAGAATAAACTCAGATCATCCAGTTGGTTTTCCTCATAAAGCCACATCTGTTTAGGGACCTGGGAGGGATCGATGGATAGTGCCACCTTTGATCTAGAAAGCAGGAACCCCCCCCCCCCACCCACCAGTCCTTCCCTCCCATACCCCCTACTCTCTCACTACTATAAGCTAGCTACCATGCTGGGGAAAGGGCCAATTGTCTCTGCCTGTGACTGTGTGAGGTGTGCGTCCGCGGGCAGTCCATCCATACGTGTGTGGACTAGAGAGAGCAGAGGAGCGGGTACAGCTCAGTGACAGCAGGGGGCAGCTGCCATTTGGACCCTCCAGTGCTACTGCGGCTGACACGCTGTGCCAGGAGATGAGAAACTAACAGGTAGCGCTAACCCCAATACAGTGAGAAAAAAGTATTTGATCCCCTGCTGATTTTGTACGTTTGCCCACTGACAAAGACATGATTAGTCTATAATTTTAATGGTAGGTTTATTTGAACAGTGAGAGACAGAATAACAACAACAAAATCCAGAAAAACGCATGTCAAAAATGTTATAAATTGATTTGCATTTTAATGAAGGAAATAAGTATTTGACCCCTCTGCAAAACATGACTTAGTACTTGGTGGCAAAACCCTTGTTGGCAATCACAGAGGTCAGACGTTTCTTGTAGTTGGCCACCAGGTTTACACACATCTCAGGAGGGATTTTGTCCCACTCCTCTTTGCAGATCTTCTCCGAGTCATTAAGGTTTCGAGGCTGACGTTTGGCAACTCGAACCTTCAGCTCCCTCCACAGCTTTTCTATGGGATTAAGGTCTGGAGACTGGCTAGGCCACTCCAGGACCTTAATGTGCTTCTTATTGAGCCACTCCTTTGTTGCCTTGGCCGTGTGTTTTGGGTCATTGTCATGCTGGAATACCCATCCACGACCCATTTTCAATGCCCTGGCTGAGGGAAGGAGGTTCTCACCCAAGATTTGACGGTACATGGCCCCGTCCATCGTCCCTTTGATGCGGTGAAGTTGTCCTGTCCCCTTAGCAGAAAAACACACCCCAAAGCATAATGTTTCCACCTCCATGTTTGACGGTGGGGATGGTGTTCTTGGGGTCATAGGCAGCATTCCTCCTCCTCCAAACACAGCGAGTTGAGTTGATGCCAAAGAGCTCGATTTTGGTGTCATCTTGACCACAACACTTTCACCCAGTTCTCCACTGAATCATTCAGATGTTCATTGGCAAACATCAGACAGGCCTGTATATGTGCTTTCTTGAGCAGGGGGACCTTGCTGGCGCTGCAGGATTTCAGTCCTTCACGGCGTATTGTTTTCTGTGAGAGGGGTTAGCCTTAGTGCTAGGTGTTCATATCTAATGGGGGAAGAGAGACTGTGAGAGGGGTTCCCACTAGCTGTTAATCTCTATGAGGGATGAGAGTCGGGTGTTAGCAGGATTGCAAAATTCAGGTATTTTTGTTCCAGGTTTTTCCGAAATTATGGTCGGAAGATTCCCGGAATCACGAGGGAATAAGCAGGAAATCCAAATTTCTGGAAAACTTGGGAATTTTATCAAATGTACCGGAATTTTACAACCCCAGGTGTTAGCGTAACGCTAGCAGTTCATCTTTATGCGGGATGAGAGGTACAGTGAGGGGAAAAAAATATTTGATCCCCTGCTGATTTTGTACGTTTACCCACTGACCAAGAAATTATCAGTCTATAATTTTAATGGTAGGTTTATTTGAACAGTGAGAGACAGAATAACAACAAAAACATCGCTAGGCCCCTAATGCAACACTCAAACAATTGAACTTAGACTTCTATCCCATGAAGGCATTTGATCCCCATGGTATCGACCGGCCCTCAAAAAAACCACCAGGAGTTCGCTTGTCTCTTCCATTTCAAGTAGAAAACCTTCCCTGGACTCCATAAAGTATTTTCCTCTTAAAAGTCTTTCTACCCGCCGACAGCAGAAATAGATCCTAGTGCATAGTCTCGCTCTCCTCTCTCTCTTTCGGTTTATCCACCCAGGTGTGCTTTACTACTGAGAGAAATTAAAGATAAATGTCATATCAGCAGAGCTAGCGATCACTGAGCGATGGGGCAGCGAGAGAGGAGAGCAGCAGCTTCTAAAGAAACTCTGGCCCAGCGGGGCCTCTCTCTCTCTCTCTCTCTCTCTCTCTCTCTCTCTCTCCCCTCTTTGCTTTCTCTGCTTTTAAATGAAGTTAAGAGGTCTGCAGACTGTTAAGTACAGTCTTCCTGAAAATACTATTGATCATGGCAAACGGCAGGGCGGCAAGGCAGCAGTGGATGAGAGACTCAGTGAGAGGGGTTAGCGTTAATGCTAGCTGTTCATCTTTAATGGGGGATGAGAGACTCCGTGAGCGGGGTTAGCGTTAATGCTAGCTGTTCATCTTTATGGGGGATGAGAGACAGTGAGCGGGGTTAGCGTTAGTGCTAGCTGTTCATCTTTATGGGGGATGAGAGACAGTGAGCGGGGTTAGCGTTAATGCTAGCTGTTCATCTTTATGGGTGATGAGAGACGCAGTGAGCGGGGTTAGCGTTAGTGCTAGCTGTTCATCTTTAATGGGGGATGAGAGACAGTGAGCGGGGTTAGCGTTAATGCTAGCTGTTCATCTTTATGGGTGATGAGAGACGCAGTGAGAGGGGTTAGCATTAATGCTAGCTGTTCATCTTTAATGGGGGATGAGAGACAGTGAGAGGGGTTAGCGTTAGTGCAACGGCAGGGAGAAGCAGATCGCAGCATAGGCCTGTCTAGTAGAACCGTTTGAGTTCTGCAGTAGGGAAAATAAAGGTATAGTGAGGTAGCGTGTCTATCTGAGGATCTCATGCTCATTAACTGTAGTTGTATTATATGTTTAGGGAAATGACTGACTGAACTGAATCCACTCAGGGAGTGTTGTTGTGGGTAAATCTAAGATATGTAAGCCTTGTTTGTCATTGTATCAAGGGCTTAGGTGAAATTGCATCAGATAAACAACAGAGTCGAAACAAACATTGAAATCACATTAAATATTCCCCCAGAGACCAATGCCAACAATAGAAATATTCCAAACATAATCCAGCCTTTCAAAAGAGCAAAGTTATGTTTTCATCAAGCGTCCATTTTAAAGAAGGGCTCCTCCCTGGATTCTCAGAATCATGAACTTTGATGGATTATGTCTGCTTGTATGACTCTTTCATATGAAATCAATACATGGATATTCTCACTAAGGTAATTTCTATATTCGTTATTGTGCCTGGCTGTATGTTCCCTTAATAAACATCAATGTCCCGTGTTATGTTAAACACCCTATATCATGAATAATGCATTTAAGTTCAATACACAATCCCATTCATGTCAACTCCCAGGTTTAAAGAAAACAGCTGGTGAATTCATTGCTGTGGGACTTTCAAATGTGTGTAGATTACATTACACATTGATTATTCTATTTTCCATGTAGCCTTAAGTGTGTCCCCAAAATGGCACCCTACTCCCTATGTAGTGCACTACTTTTGACCAGAGCCCTATGGGCCCTGGTCAAAAGGCATGCACTGTATAGGGAATAGGGTGCTATTTGGGAAGCAACCTTAGTTATCCTTGAAAGTTCCATAACCTCAGGAATGTCAACTCCGTTCGGTGGATTTCTAGAATATGCAAAACAAAACTGGAACATTTGCATAAGATGACTGGTGTAACTGAAAGAAGGCGTGGTCTAGTCAACTGCCATCCCAGCACCTGTTCCATCTCAGTCACGTATTATTAGTCAACAGACCTTATTGCTAGCCTGCGTGCCTGGCTGACTGTAGTCCAACCAATATCAATATGAGAAAGACTCTTAGGAACACAGAAGCAGTCACACCTAACCAACTGACTCACTTCCTCAAATATTAGACCTTGTTAGGTCATGTTTATAAATCACTCATAGTAAAAAAACACGGTTGGCAGAGTAAACAGCAGATGTTAACGGACATTCAATAACAGACCTTAGAGAGCAATAACAGACCTTAGAGGTCTTTCAGTCAGCTGTCTAGAGCAGAATTGGCATCCATTCCATTTCAACTCGTCAGTTGAATTGGAAATTAATCAATTTCCTAATAGGGGATGCAACTCAATTCCTGAATCGACTGGAATTGAGCCCAACTGTGGTCTATAGTCTAATGTGGAGTCCAACGATGTAGGACAGAACTTCTGTTTTGCCATCAAAACACCCTCCACCACACATACATACCACAAGGGAGAGATGGCAACACAGGGAGGAGGAGGAGACTTACCCCGATGATGCTGAGTCCTTTAAGGTAGTCCATCCTGGGCTGGGCCTGGGGAACACATCCAGCTACCACCACCTTCTTATCCTGCTCCTGGGCCTTCCTGACAGAAACAGAGACACGGCAGGGTTAACACGGGGAGGGCCAACGGGTGGCTAGGAAGGTCAGACTATTTTTTTTGCAGTTTTCTTTAGCACAGTAAATGCTTTCCAGGGGGAGCTAATAGGGACAGATGAAATCAAAACCTTGACAATTCGCTGTGTTTCAGTACCACAGCATATCATGTAGATAAATGACTTCCTGAACTGATTGACTGTCCAACATGTTGTGTTGTGCTTCAGCATGCCAGGGAAAAAGCTGTACAGGGAAGGACGTTCCATAGAACCATAGATGCTGCCATAGATGGTTCCATAGATGCTGCCATAGATGGTTCCATAGATGGTTCCATAGATGGTTCCATAGATGGTAAGCAGAATGGACAGATGCTGAAGTGCTTGTGGCTAAACTTCAATATAAACTCAGTTACATATCTGTAACGTCATCACCAATAGAGTGAGTTGTCTGGGATAGAGAGAGTGGAGACGGGATGAGACGGACAGTGACAGTGTACATCTCTTTCAAACTGGCAGTAGCCTTGGAAGGCCTTGGAGGCTTGGAAAAACAAGGTTCAATCTGCAGCCTGTCTAACAGTGGAAGAGAAATCTTCAACATCACTTTTTATTTATTTAACAGGGAAGAAATATTGAGACCTAGGTCTCTTTTTCAAATGCTCCCTGTATAAGACAACACAAATATACACAAAAAAATAGTAATATATATATATATATATATATATATATATATATATATATATATATATATACACACACACACACATTAAAATACAAAAACACAGTCATGGTAAGCACAAATAAAACATCACATGCATAAGAATTTTAAAGTATTTTATGTACACTTCTTTAGCTTTTACTGCTGCCAAAGCCGGGGGCTGTGACCCAAATAGTACCCTATTCCCTATATATAGTGCACTACTTTTGACCAGGGCCCATAGAGTACCACAGTATGAGTCACAATACCCATAAAACCTAGCGGTCAAACAGGGAAATGGTTCCAATCGTTTTTCCACCATACATTTTTCCCATAGGGGATTTTAGAAACACTTAAAATAACGGCTGTGTTTCATGTAGGCTTACCCTGGCGTGACGTTTTGATAACCATGTAAATCTCTCTAGGACAAGGTGACTTTTATCGATGAAAAATGAATGGTGGAAAAACTATTGTTTGACCGCTAGGTTTTATGGGTATTATGACGACACCACTGTGGGGCCGTATAGGGCACTGTGTAAGGAATAGGGTGCCATTTGGGACGTAACTAACATCTACAGCATGTCTGTCTTTCAATAGCAGACACATGTCCACTCTCCAAAATCACTACTTTATTAACAGCTGCTGAAATACAACCATACTGTCTGTGGCTTTTCTGCTGAAATACAACCACACTGTCTGTGGCTTTTCTGCTGAAATACAACCACACTGTCTGTGGCTTTTCTGCTGAAATACAACCACACTGTCTGTGGCTTTTCTGCTGAAATACAACCACACTGTCTGTGGCTTTTCTGCTGAAATACAACCACACTGTCTGTGGCTTTTCTGCTGAAATACAACCACACTGTCTGTGGCTTTTCTGCTGAAATACAACCACACTGTCTGTGGCTTTTCTGCTGAAATACAACCACACTGTCTGTGGCTTTTCTGCTGAAATACAACCACACTGCCTGTGGCTTTTCTGCTGAAATACAACACACTGTCTGTGGCTTTTCTGCTGAAATACAATAATAATAATATAATAATAATATGCCATTTAGCAGACGCTTTTATCCAAAGCGACATACAGTCATGCGTGCATACATTTTTTTTGTGTATGGGTGGTCCCGGGGATCGAACCCACTACCTTGGCGTTACAAGCGCCGTGCTCTACCAGCTGAGCTACAGAGGACCACAACACACTGTCTGTGGCTTTTCTGCTGAAATACAACCACACTGCCTGTGGCTTTTCTGCTGAAATACAACACACTGTCTGTGGCTTTTCTGCTGAAATACAACCACACTGCCTGTGGATTTTCTGCTGAAATACAACCACACTGTCTGTGGCTTTTCTGCTGAAATACAACACACTGTCTGTGGCTTTTCTGCTGAAATACAACCACACTGCCTGTGGCTTTTCTGCTGAAATACAACACACTGTCTGTGGCTTTTCTGCTGAAATACAACCACACTGCCAGTGGCTTTGCTGCTGAAATACAACACACTGTCTGTGGCTTTTCTTTTCTAAAGGTGTTGTTGTAGAAATAATTTCCTTGACTTTTCTGTCTAGTCCAGGGATCATCAACTAGATTCAGCCACGGGCGTGTTTTTTATTGTGCAGTTAGTCAGGGGGCCGGAACATAATTACAAATAATTTGTAAGACTGCAAATTGACCGCAAGAAGCCCAATCCGATATAATATTTGACAAAAACATAATAATTCCACACTTTGCTTACGTGGCGCAGTGGTCTAAGGCACTGCATCGCAGTGCTAGCTGTGCCACTAGAGATCCTGGTTCGAATCCAGGCTCTGTCGTAGCCGGCCGCGACCGGGAGACCCATGGGGCGGCGTGCAATTGGCCCAGCGTCGTCCAGGGTAGGGGAGGGAATGGCCGGCAGGGATGTAGCTCAGTTGATAGAGCATGGCGTTTGCAACGCCAGGGTTGTGGGTTCGATTCCCACAGGGGGTATGAAAAAATAAAAATAATAATGTATGCACTAACTGTAAGTCGCTCTGGATAAGAGCGTCTGCTAAATGACTAAAATGTAAATGTAGTATACGATCACATCTCTATTATGCGTGGGAATACTTTGGAACAGATTTCTAAAATTAAAATCACTTGGAGCTGATTTGCTGCTGTTTTTACAGTCTTTTATGTCCCAGAAAATTTAAATAAATACAAATTCTGAGGGGCCAAATAAAATGACAGTTGGGGAACCCTGGTCTAGACTGTCTATAAAATGACCCTGGTCTAGACTGTCTATAAAATGACCCGCGGGCCGCCAGTTGGGGAACCCTGGTCTAGACGGTCTATTAAATGACCCGCGTTGCCGCCAGTTGGGGAACCCTGGTCTAGACGGTCTATAAAATGACCCGCGGGCCGCCAGTTGGGGAACCCTGGTCTAGACGGTCTATAAAATGGAACAAGACGAGGAGGACATTTAGCGGTTAAATTTTTTAATACAAGATTCTTCAAAGTTTCTATTGAGGCCGGCTGAAACAAGCTGCCCATCTAACTACTGTTTCTATTGAAGCCTGCTGAAACAAGCTGCCCATCTAACTACTGTTTTCTATTGAAGCCTGCTGAAACAAGCTGCCCATCTAACTACTGTTTCTATTGAAGCCTGCTGAAACAAGCTGCCCATCTAACTACTGTTTTCTATTGAAACCTGCTGAAACAAGCTGCCCATCTAACTACTGTTTCTATTGAAGCCTGCTGAAACAAGCTGCCCATCTCTTTCCCAGCTTCAAACCAGTTCCCAGATGTATTAACATCTTAAAATACTTATAGAAAGCTAAGCACTCTTTCAGATGCACCAATACGCCTAAATTGTATCTTATAGTAAAGCTTAATAATTCACTGACAGTAGGGCTATTCCTGTCTGTACTAGATAACCAGGTCTCTCTACTACACTCTGGTGATTGGCCAGTAGGGCTGTTCCTGTCCACTCTATACACTGAGCAACAGTGTCACCAGCGAGGATGTTATGTTATACTACATATTATCCTCTTTACTGTCAACTTAATTGTGAGAGTTTTGATGGGCAACCTTAACCTCAACCTTTAAGATGTTCAAATGTAAAGGTC